>NC_066848.1:24505511-24704314 GCF_001640805.2 Lates calcarifer | reverse complement strand
TTTATACAATTTTTTTTTAAATGTGTACCATTCTGCAAATAAAAAACTAAATAAATATCCTTCAGAGACTCCTCTGTATTTCACATATACAGTGGTGCATTTGAGGAGACATATCCAGAGGCAGGACTGTCGAACTAATTATACCAGAGGACTGGAAAATGGTCCCTTCATCTGTTCTTAAATAATTTGGATGTGTGACATTATTTAAGGTCTTCTAATAAATAAATAAATAAATAAAGATAAATAAAATAAAAACATATCTCTTTGTTTACTGTACCAAAAATTCCACCAACTAGTAAGAACAGTCCTTGCTCATGCAAATACTTTTTCAAATAAACTGCCCCATTTGGTTTCCAAGAAAAAGGCTGACACAAAGCAAAACACAACTTTGCCAGAAATACAATACATGTATAGTGCGTGGTGACAAATGAAACCCACAATCTATGATGAATGAAGTGGGAGTCTAATGAAGAAGCTCAGACAGCGCATTGCTGACCCTCACATAACCTGCACATGAAAAGAGAAGCAGTCGGCAGAATGCCTACAAAGCATAGTACCTACCGCTTTGAAGTGACATGGAAAACTTGCCATCTGGTGTGAGCATCACATTTTCACTTTGACTATCCTTGAATTCTCACACTTATACCAACGGGCTGAAGCAGCTCCATTCTTGCCTTGCTTCTCTCCCATATTCATCTGCAACATAACACAGGCCCAGTGCTGTATTCCCTGGGTATACAGTTATGTGTCCTGGCTTTTTGTGCTTTAACAGTGAGCATTTTTGTAGTGTCTATTAAAGCAATGTTGTAACTATGCCATAACATCATGTAACTAAGCCTTGAAGTGGGATTGTTTGTGTGTAAGCTATCCTGTGACGACTGAGGGGGTCCCAAGTCAAACAACATATGGCAAAAAATAAATAAATAAGTCAGAAATATGAGAACCTTTCTTGAAATTATTTGCTGACTAAATGTGTAGTCCAGTTGCTGATTGCAGATGGATCTTATTTCAAATGTCATCAAAACCACCTGCCTAATATTGCATAGGTCCCCTTGTGCCGACAAAATGACTGGCACTGTTCTGGCACATGGGTGGTGTCCAGATGAATGCCAGGACCCAAGGTTTCCAAGGCAGAACACTGTATTGTAACAAGATTATCAATCTTATATATATATATATATATATATATATATATATATATATAATATATATAATGTTATGATGAAACTGGCTCTCATGAGGACCGGCCCCAGGAAAGGAAAACCAGACACATGTCAACATTAGTTGTTCAGAGGAGACTGTGTGAATCAGACTTTCATGGCTGAATTGCTGCAAAGAAGCCACTACTGAGGAAGAACAAGAAGAAGAAAACTGCTTGGGCCAAGAAACACAAGGAATGGACATTACACCAGTGGAATTCTGTACTTTGGTCTGAAGAGTCTAAATTTGAGATTTGTGGTTCCACCTGCCATGTCTTTGTGAGACACAGAAAAGGTAAATGGATGGTTTCTACATGTATGGTTCCCACTGTGAAGCATGAAGGAGGAGGTGTAATGGTGTGGGGGTGCTTTGCTGGTGACACAGTTAGTGATTTATTCAAAATTCAAGGCACACTTCAAGAATCAAGAATTCTTTATTGTCATTATGCATACACATAACGAAATTTGGTTTGCTTTTGGTTTGCTTTCGGCTTTAGAAAAAGCCAGACAAAGACACAATACTTTAAAATATAGACACACTATACATATGTACATTAAATAAAAATAGGGTAAGATAAGAATAGCATAAAATAAAATAAAATAAACAGAATAAAATTTGCAACGGATAAAATGAAATGTGTAATGAATAAAATGAAATGTGCAATGGATCTTAGCAGCAGAGGAATGTATGAAAGTGCAGCACAGTGCAAGTTCCAGTCTTTTAAGGCACAGTGAATTTCAGTCTGGTGGTGCATGTTTTTATGTTTCTGTACGGTCTTCGAGAAGGAACAGTCCGTTGCACAGGTGGGTGGGATCCACAGTGATACATCTGGCCTTCTTCTGGACCTGTCCAGCATATACTGAGGCCAGATCTGGGAGCAGACATCCCACTATCCCCTGTGCTGGTCTCACCACCCGGGCCAAGTCCTTTTTGTCCTGTGCTGTGCAGCTGCCATACCACACTGTCACACTGAGACAGAGGATGCTCTCTATTGTGGCTCCATACAAGTTAGCGAGCAGATGAGAGGAGAATCCAGCCCATTTCAACTTCGGGCTGAAAAGCCTTTGTTGGCCTGATCAGATCAGATGTGATGTGGATACCTGGGAACTTGATGTTTTCCACATGCTCTACCACCTCCCTGTATATAAGGAGAAGAGTGTGTTCTGTCTTCCTGGACCTCCTATAATCCACAATGACGTCCTTGGTCTTGCTAGTGTTCAGGACGAGGTTGTTGGCTGAGCACCATTGTGTCAGGTGCTGAATCTCCTCTCTGTAGTGGGTCTCATCATGGTTCGATATGAGAAAACTTCATGACCATGTTTGTGGAGTGGATGGCACACAATCCTGTGGTGTACCTGTGTTCAGGACCAGTGTGGATGATGTACAGTCCCCTATTCTCACTGCCTGAGGCCTGTTAGTGAGAAAGTCCCTGATCCAGGAACACAGTGATGTGGACAGTCCCAGGTTATGGAGCTTCAGTACCAGCTGGGGTTACAGTATTAAATGCTGAACTGAGCAACCTCTGGGAACTCTTTCAAGACTGTTGGAAAACCATTCCAGATGACTAGGTTAGGTTTTAGGTTATTATTATAATTTACTAAAACAATAAAATCATCCACTCTCTTTTAACATTTGATCGTAATTTTTTAACAATAACGTGTTTTTAAAATGTGGTCTAAGTCCTCAGTTTTTATCAGACCATACCATCAAGTTAGGTGTGTCTAAGGTCTCATGCGGTCTCAGGTCTCATGACCGCATGAGACCTGAGACAAATTTGAGTAAATTCATGCATATATCTGTGGTGGTTACTAATTTACAATCCTGTCACTTTACTTTAATTAACATTTAACATCTAATCTTCCCCTCTGGCCTCCAACAGCCTTCTAGCCCTCAGCGCAAGCTAACATCTCTGGCCTCTGATGTCCTTCTAGCACTCGTTGCAGACTAATATACTCTCCTCAGGCTTTTAACAGCACCCTGGCTAACATCTGTCTCTCTCCTCTGACGTCTCTGTAGCATTCATTGCAGACTAATGTCTTATCCTCTCCTCAGGTCTTCAACAGCCCTTCTCATCTTCTCTTCAGTTCTTTCTACATCCCTCCTCTACATTCTCCTGCCTTTCTCTTCTGATCTTTGACAGCCTCTAGCCTTCATCCCCCGCTATCATCTAATCCTGTCCTCTGGCCTTTAATGGCCCTCTAGCTTTTGTCATATACTAACATTTGTCTCTGTCCTCTGTCGTGCTGCAGCCTTCACTATACACCAACATCTCTTTTGCTCAAATCTAATGGCCTCTACCCCCTGTGTCACTCTCTGCCCCTTTTGAATGATACATCCTAAAAAATGTTTCCCTAATAGGTGCCATGGATCCTCATTGCTCACTATGACTACTGTTTAATTTTTTTTTGGGTGCATGTTTCATGATATACTATACTAGGGTATATATACTATACAAGGATGATTCATCTCTGAGTGGGGAGAGACCCAGGAGCAGACTGGACCTCAGCGGGGACAGGGAAACCTGAGCCACCTCTTACAATAAGATTTATCAAAGAGGAAGGCGTTAAGCCTACTTTGTAGTGCAGAGGGTGTCTGCCTGCCAGACTCATACTGGAGGAAGGTTCCACAGTAGAGGAGCCTGATAGCTTCAGACTCTGCCTCCCATTCTACTCCTGGAAACTCTAGCATTCAGGGAACGCAGTGTTCTAGTGGAATAATAGGTAACTATAAGGTCTTTAAGATACCATGGTGTCTAACCATTAAGGGCTTTGTAAGTCAGGAGGAGGATTTTAAATTCAATGCTGGATTTAACAGGGAGCCAAGCTCTTTGTTGGTTCCCTGCCTTAACAGGGAGACAACACAGGAGAAACATGATCTCTTTCTCTAGTTCCGGTCAGTAATCATGCTGTAGTGTTTTGGATCAACTGGGGAGTCTTTAGAAATTTGTTGGGGCAGCCAAACAATAATGAATTGCAATAGTCTAACGTAGAAGCAACAAATACATGGACTAGTTTTTCTGCATCCTTTGAGACGGGAAGTGCCTGATTTTAGAAATATTAAAGGTTATAGAAGGCTGTCCTATCAGTTTACTTATATGGGAGCTAAAGGACATATCCTGATCAAAGATATTTCCAAGATTTCTTATGGTGGGGCTGGAAGCCCGGGCAATGTCATGTACCATAACTCTTCATTAGAAAACTACTCATTAGAAAATGTGTTTCTGAGGTGTTTGGTGCCAAGTAAACAACTTCCAAAGGGAGACACCCAGGAGGCATCCTAATCAGATGCCCGAACCACCTCAGCTGGCTCTTTTTTATGCAAAGGAAAAGCGACTCTACTCTGAGCCTCTACTGGATGTCTGAACTCCTCTCCCTATCTCTAGGGCTGAACCCTGCCACCCTGTGGAGGAAACTCATTTTGGCCACTTGTGTCTGCGATCTTGTCCTTTCAGTCACTACCCACAGTTCATGACCGTAGGTGAGGATTGGGATGTAAATCAACCAGTAAATCGAAAGCTTTACCTTCTGGCTTAGCTCCCTCTTCACCACGACAGTCTGGTACAATGTCCACATTACTGCTGATGTTGTTCACTTGTGAACAAGATTCCGAGATACTTGAACTCCTTCACTTGAGGCAGCAACTATCCCCCCACTCAGAGAGAACAATCCACCATTTTCTAGCAGAGAACCATGGCCTCAGACTTGGAGGTGCTGACCCTCATCCTGACTACTTCGCACTCAGCTACAAACCATCCCAGTGTGTGCTGGGGTTCTTGGTCTGATCAAGCCAAAAGAACCACATCATCTGTTAAAAGCAACAACGCAATCCTGAGGTTCCCTAACCAGACACACTCCTCACCTCCAGTGGAGTCCAACACCCACTAGAAACATATCTGAATTTGTGTTTAGGATGTGGACACAGTTCCCACTTTGGTTGCACAAGGACCTGATGGCGCACCTCAGCCGCCCCAGTACCCCTAAGTACCCTCGACAAGGTCCCTCAGGGGACATGATCATAGGTCTTCTCCAAGCCTACAAAGCACATTAAGACTGGCTGATCATACTCCCATGACCCCCTCAGCTGTCCTGTGAGGGTAAAGAGCTGTGTGACGGCCCCATGGCTGTTGGATGAATCTATTTCTTCTGTTTCTAGGTTCCTCATTCTGTTTGTTTTCCTTTGAATAGCAGGTGATGGGAGGGTGGAGTTCACCTGATTGCTGTAGTTGGAAGCATCTGGGCTCGATGCTTTCAGTCTATAAGAAGTGGCCCCTTTAGCCCAGACTCTCTCTCTCTTCCTCCCCAGCTCATTTTGTAGTTTTTGTTCTTCAAGCCAACATCTCTCTCACCCTTACTACACTGCACTCATGGACACATGCAACTTCACCACTGACTTACTGATACTCACACCCCATACACATTCTTAGTTTATTTTGGAGTGAATTTGCTGTATCATTTTAAATAAATTCTTGTAATTTGTCCTTACCCTGTGTTTCCCTTGCTTCTTTGTCATGGCTTTTGAGCTGGGTCATGACAAACTGGTCCAATGGTCCATGGCCAGGTAAATGCTAAATGGACTGTACTTATATAGTGCTTTTCTCATCAGATTGACCACTCAAAGCGCTTCACACTACAGATCACATTCACCCATTCACACACACATTCATATACCACTTACTCTATATGTAAGTGCTCCCTAACACATTCACACCCTGATGTACACACATCGGGGGTGATTTGGGCTTCAGTATTCTGCATGTAGGGGATTGAAATCCCCTAGAGTCCCTAGCCAGGACCCCTTCCAGGATACTGCCCAGAGACTCCAAGAAGGCCAGGTTCTGTGAGCTGCTGTTTGGTGCATATGCACACACAACAGCCTAAGTCCTCCACTTGCAGTCGCATAGAGGCGACCCTCTTGTTCCCCGGGCAAAACTCTGCGGCCCTCAGCAGAGGGCTTGTGAGTATCCCCGCCCGCACCCGGTGCCTCTCACCTTGGTCAATTCCGGAAAAGGAAAGAGTCCAGCCACTCTCCAGGAGTTTGGTTCCAGAGCCTGTGCTATGCATAGAGATGAGCCCAACTATATCTAGTTAGTACCATTCCACCTCCTGCACCAGGTCAGACTCCGCTAGTGAGGTGACATTCCACGTCCCCAGAGCTAGTCTGCGATGACAGGCCTCAGCACACCTGGATCTCTGCCTTTGTCTGCCACCCAGCTTGCAAGGCACCCGACCCAAATGCCCATCCCCATGGGTGGTGGGCCCACATGGCTGTCTTTGGGCTGAGCCCAACCAGGACCCATAGTCATAGGCCTTGCCACCAGATGCTCACTTTAGAGCTCTCCTCCCAGGTCTGGCTCCAGGAGGCGACCCCATTTTCCCCAATCTGGGTGAGGTACTCTGTCCCTCCAACAGCCGTTTCATTAGAGCTTTTTGTGAATTGAGCTTAGTCTGGTCCTTCCCCTGGGACCACTTTGCCTTGGGAGACCTTATGAGGAGCTTTTGCCCCAATCAACACAGCTCCCAGGATCACTGGGACACACAAAGCCCTCCATCACGTTAAGGTGGTGATTCTTGGAGGGGAGCACCTATTTCATGAGGACAAATTGATGAAATTTTTTATTTAATACAAGCAACATATTTACCTTAAATGACAAAATTACAAAATTTTGCTTGCTGTTGGTTAAATCATATCACCAGCACTTTTATCTCACTTTTTATATTAGCAGATCTGTGCAGCACAAAAACACCACAGAATTTAGTTCCTTTTCCACAGTTAATGCTTTCAGTATCATGGTTATGTCCCTGCTGCCACATTTTACCACACACACACACACACACACACACACACACACACACACACACACACACACACACACAACCTGCCAGACTTTTATTCATTAATTTTCATTACATGTGAATGCACTCCTCATATTTTACTGATATTTCACTTGCCTACTGAGTATCATTGGAATATGAATGTCTGTGGCCATTTTCCAATAGATATTACTAGAAGGATTTTGGGGATTAGTTAGGAAATAAAAACTTGGTGTCAAGAGATGATTGTGTGTGTGTAATGAGCATTGTATTGTGTCGAAATTTCTGGCATTTCCTGGTGTGTGTGCATGTGTATGTTCTCATGTGCATATTGCTGAACACGAGGCTGCATGCCTGTCAGTATGTGTGTGTGGGCATGTGTATGTGTGCCTTGTACGCCGCCGGTCACAGGTGAGTGTCATGTGTGATGATCATTATTGCCATACACCTGCTCCGCTCCCGCAATTAACTTTGCCGATGCAAATGAGCCTTATTACATCACTGAGGCCTAGCCTCCTCCCCAACAGACTTGACGATGTTCATCTGCTGGATCTAATTAACGTAATGAGAGAGGGAGGGAGAGATGAAAGGATGTATGGAAGAGTGGAGGAGAAAAAGGGAGAGATGGGAGAGAGGCATAGTACTGAAAGAAGTTGGCACAAGAATAGAAAATGAAGAGAAATCGGAGAAAGAGGTGGATGTTTAGGTGTGTGTTTGTGTGTGTATGTGTGTGTGTGTGTGTGTGTGTGTGGGGGGGGGGGGTCTTCAGCATCACTGTGTCTGTTTCTAATGTGACAGTGTATGTATGTGTGTGTCTGTACATAATTACATGTATGCATGTGTGTATAGGATCTCTTTGTAGTGTGTGTGTGTGTGTGTGTGTGAACTGATGGAGTGTTGGAAGAAAGAAAGGAGGAGAGAGAGGGGGAGGAGACAGCAGGTGTTCTGCAAGGACAAAAGCCATCTCACATACACTTACAGCCACACTCACACACACACACGCACACACAGTACAATTTCATTATACACATGAACATACAAACAAACAATTTTTACCATGTGCTCAGACATACATCAATACATAAACCCTCCATTTAACACTGGTATGACTATTTACACACAAGTGAATGTTCCACATTCTCACCATCTAAATACCTTCCTTTCTCCCATGTCATGCACCTTCAAGGCTAATTCACAGTTTCCATGTACCCTTGGATGATAGTTTGCTGTTTTCATCTCTGTGAGATGCAAAGGTAAACTACTAGTTTAATTTACTCACCAAAGTGGTCACTGAGTGCTTGCTCCTCTGCCCTTGAGACCCAGTCAGAAGTAGGTGCTGGCTTTGTCTACATGATCATGTTAAGAAAGAACCTTCCCCAAACTGCCATTCCCTAATGTAACCTTGTGTTTATTATTGTAACCATGAGTGCACTTAAGCAACCAGGTTACTTAGAAATCAATTAACACAAGTAATCTGGGAACACACTCACGTGCACTGTAGTAACCTGGTTACTGCAAATTCACACGTACATGCAGCAGATCAATGACCAGATTTCTCCACTACTTCCAAATTATTTTGGAGGAATGGCTCATTTTTTTTTTTATTTTAACGGTACAGTGTCATATACTGTGCATCTGTGTTAGAGCAGACAGCACAGTGAGAGAGAGGCAGGCAGGCAGATGGATGGGAGCTCTCCCTCACTGCCTGATGTATCTGGATTTAATATAAACGTAAAAGTTCAGCAGTGGAAACTAACTGTTTTCTCTTTGTGCTAGTTTCATTTTAAGTCAGACTTTTGAATATGAGGATGCATCATTCCATGTAACCATCTATTCTTTCTTCCAGCCACTCCACTCTGCTGCTCACTGGGTATTACCCTCTGGCACCATGAGTATAATGTGGCCGGTGCTACACTCGCGTGGACGAGTGTGGAGAGGTCAAGATATCCTTAGACCACATTGTTGGGCAGACCATCTTTAGGTTCTTCATTAATATACAAGAGCTACTCAGGTATATTCCTGGAACTACTTCAGGTAAACAACAACTGCACAGTAATAATTAGGTGTGTATAGTCTCTGTATTTCCCCACTGCCTTCATGTACTATAAATAAAATAGACCCTGCTGCATGTCCTAGACTCTTTAAACTCAGATTTACCCATATATCATTTCTAATCATTCTGCCTTCATAGCTGCTGGAATTGTTCTCATTTCAGATTGTTGTTGGCCTACCTCTTGCCATTACACACAACATCATGCCATATTGTGTTTCTGGATGTTAGTATGAAACACTATAGCATATGATCCACCAGGTGGTGTTCTCATCACTTATCCAGGAAATAAGCCCAATCTCCAAAAGCACTGTAGCCATTGAGGACATTACTGAGCAGGTGATGTGTATTTATGTGAAAAGACAATAGAGATTCTTCACGTGTACTATTTTCATTGTTTCTTCTGTCTCAGCTGTCCTCCCTGTTTCTCCTCTAAACCCCTTTCCCCTCTGGTTTTCTCATCTTACTGTCAACCTCTGCTGGGTTTAATCTGACTAGCAACTGAGGTGACTGATTGACCAGTGAATGAGCTGTTTATTGGATGCAAGGGAAACAAATTGCAGTTTGACGTGTCCCCCGAGTTGTCTAATGAGAGCCAGGATGAAGTATATCACTCTCTGCCTTTGCTCTCCTCCTCTCTCAGCATGGGTTAAACCTAAAACAAGGTTTGGACCTCTGCAAGGGCAATCTCAATCACTCTGATGCACCAAATACAAATACCAGCCAAAGATGTGTCTACGTGAGTATACATGCGTGAAGAGATGGGAGAAATAGTCGTGTAAATACAAAATGACCTGTACATAACTTTTTTGCATCTGCTTTGTACTACAATGCACAAAAACATGCATGATCACATGTTATTTCATCATATTCATCACACACTATTTCATTAAATAGAATTAGTGTTACATCAGACAACCAGGTAAACACCAACACCTTGTACTTTTCTAGTCGTATCAACCACTCAAAGCACTTTACACTACACGTCACATTCACCCATTCACACACACACATTCATACAGCGCTTGTTCTATGCACAAAGTGCTCTAACACATCCACACTCATTCACACACCGATGATACACACATCGGGGGCAATGTGGGGTTCAGTGTCTTGCCCAAGGATACTTCGGCACGAACTGGCCTCGCTGACCTTCTGATTAGTGGGCGACCCGCTCTACCTCCTGAGCCACAGCTGCCCCAATTGCTAACTTTATCCTTTTGCTGTTTGGTACATACAGTGGCTTTATGTGAGATTTTCACTCAAAACATTTGCTGTCTGTTGTTTGGAAATCAGATTGGTGAACGTAAAGTTGAAGGCCATAAAACCAAAACAATAAACTGCAGTCTCTTGATCCGTTTTAATAGACAAGTCGTTGGTGCAACTGCCCCCACTGGTCTGCGAGACACAATAACAACAACATTGGCAGAATGTTTTGAAGAGAAATGAATCTGTGGAGTAATACTGCTGCAGTAATTTCTACTGAGTCTCAACATTAACAACATAGTGACCTCTTCAGATGTTAATTTTTACATCTTGCAAAATCAGACATCTTCTCAAGGCAAATATTTAGGTGTCTAGTGGGTATACCCTTTAATTCTTTAGGTATACATAAAGTAGGCAAATATATGAACACTGCCACTTGCATTACAGATGCTTGTCTCTGCATGCGTTAAAAAGGTGGTTGTTTAGTGCCGTTGAATCATACTACTTTCTGCCAAAGAAATAACCCCTGTGAAATCACAGTATTCTGTGGCTTATCCAGAGTTACAGGGCCTCTCTCAAGACATGTGGCCATTTATCAATTATTGGGGTGGAGGTAGTTCTTTATAAAGGCACCCACATAGCCTCAACTGATTTCTTTTATTATACAGTACAGCTTTAGTGTATCACATTACCATTATCATCATCAGGTTTATTTGTACATAAACTTTGTTTGATTTCACACAAGTTGGTTCCAAAATTGAGCCTTACTGTCAATTACATTAGCATATACACATACACCACTGCATCAGTTAACATATAAGTGAATAGATGCAGTATACTCATCTTTCCTGTGTGTAGGGTGCTTGCTTCGGACCCATCTTGTCATGGTGACCGTGTTGAGCTTGGCTATTTAACAGTAAAGATTTAGTATTCATGAGGCATGCTGCAGGATCACAGCACACTCATAAAAGCTCAGCCTGAGTCCATCACCAAACAAACGGGAGTTTGTTTTTTTCTGATTTATTAAAGGAGCCCACCCTTCTTGTTCTCATTCTCCTCCTCTTAATCTTTCATTATTGTCTTTTCCTCTATCTCTCCCTCTCCCTCCTGTCCTCTCCCTTGGTGTTAATGTGTGAGGGCAACACACATCCGCTTTTCTGTGGCTGCGTTGCTTATTGTGATCATGTGTGCGTGAGTGCAAACATGGCGAGTGTGTGCATCTGTGAGTATGTCACATGACATCCTTAATAACAATCTGTCTGTGATCTCACATTTCACCTCTTAGCTCCTCCTGCTGATGAAGCATGATGCTTTCCTTTTGTTGCCTTTAGTGGAGGCTTTACGTACCTACTCACCGATCAATATGACTTTATGAATTATTTGTTTTTTTCTTTCTCTTTCCCCTCTTTTTTTTTTTTTTTTTAAAACAGCGACTACACTTGCTCATTAACACGCCATCTTTATAAGCCAGTGCCACCGGTGCCTACTTCTGCTCACGTGTGTGTCCATGTGTGGATGCATGTATGTGTGTGTGTGTGAACATGGAGTGTGTACTTTAGGTGTTGTGTGTGTAAGTGGTGGTGTAATTAATCTGCTGGCCCTCAGCTCTGATTAAGCTCAGATTCTTCCACACAGCTGAACACTCTCCACTCCCGTCCTTTTGGCTTCTGCTCAGCACACTGCAAAATACACAGACTAATATGATGATTTATGTTACTGTGAGACATGAAACTCAAAGACTGATGAAAGAAACAAGAGACGAAGCAAGTTTTTTTCATTCTTATATATTATATTTCCAACATTGTCCCTGATTAGTGGTTAAAGGTCAACACAACAAATCATGTCAGTAGGAAAAAGTGTAAATAAATCACTCTTTATTTTCCTCACCAGCTTATATAAATTAATGTATATAACTATATGTTTATAAAATTAGCAACTGCAGCTAAAAGAAGGGGAAGCAATTCCCACATGCACATACTCAATAAAAAACAACAGAAATATAATTCCCCTATTTCATGGGTGTTGCCCTTTAGGTGATATGAGAAGTCAATAAGCATTATTGTACAGATGTAATAAAAAGCTGCTTTATGTGTGTAAGTGCACACACAAGAACACACACACACACGCACACACCTCTTCCCTTGACGTAATCTGTAGTAATTGTAGCTATAATAATCTAGCAAACAGAGTAAAAGGTCAAGTCTGGAAGGTTAATATGGGAGGAATGAGGAGGAAGAAAGAGGAGAAACAACAGGAGAGTGATTGAGAGTGAGAGGAGGTAAACAAAGATGATGAGCATGAAGGGAATGGAAAACAGAGGAGAAAATTCAGACTGCTGCTTTTGCCGTCTTTCACCACTAGTCTCTGCTGTTGCATCAAGGATGAATAATCCTCCTCTTTGGATTGGACCGTTACCTCCCTCTCCTGCTTTTTTCTCTTTCTTGAAAGCCCAAGGTCTCCCAGGCAGAATTCCTGTCTAACTACACATACAGTGCTGTTGCAGCCTGCACTGACAGCTGTATTGTTCCATTGCAGAGGAAAAGGCATATTGTTTGCAACAATTGAGCTCCACTAACCACGTTTCCTATGGAGAACAGTGGTTACACATTACTTGAAGCATTATGTGGAGCATTGTGCATTATAAAGTATTACATAATGTTTACAATGTGCTCATTATGGTGTCATAGTGGGTCTAATAAGCTGGAATGGAGTGAAGGATAAAAGCACCTTCACTCATTTTACTCACTGTACTGTTTTAGGCTTGCTAGGAGAGATTTTTTTTAAAATCTATATTGCGTGTCATGGAATTTTATAAGTGAAACATCTCGATCTCACCATAGCATCATAATTTATTTTCTGTACTGTCATGTCTGCTTGTTGGACCCTGAACATTATGATATACTTAACTTTTGTAGTGTTAAATAACAACACAATAACACACATCTGAAAATATGTTATACTGATAACAAACACTTTATTTCAGCACTTTTTTTAGCATTTATAAGCAGTATACAGTCAGTAAACAAATGTTTTATGACACACCATCATAAAGGTATAAGCAAATATAAGGACATATTTTACTGTTCATTCATGTACTCTACAACTTCTCCTGTGAAGCATAACTGTTAATGAATGATTAACACAGGTACATTTTAGATGAATATCAATTATGACGTAGTTGTAATTTATTAAGAATTTCATCATTGTTCACTATCCTTAAACAACTGAGTCCATGTGTTAATGAAGGCCATGAAAAATACTTTGTGTAAGATGCAGAGTGGAATTCCTTGAAAGTAGCTGTATATATTAGTGGTAAAAAATTAAATCCCTAACATAATAGTGTTTTTTTTTTCTCAGACATGGATGATGGGTGCTCTGAGACTCACCTTTCTTTCCATTGTGTTGACTTATTTCCCCTCATGGCTGCAGATAATTAGGTCATCATAAATTAGCAGCTGAGATAGACTCTTTAAATCTCTACATATGGGTGTTGACAGGAGTTAATAGACATAAAAACACAGTGTCCAGTGGGTACTGCCAATGTAATATTAGTATTTATATTATTATGGAAGGATGGGGTGATTTTGCTCTAAGAGCCACTATTAAATTCATCTGCTTTTGTGAAGCTGGAGTCTGTCATGCAGATGGCGTCCTCTTCCTGCTGAACTAAGAGCATTTGAATGTCACAGATTTGTGATGCAATTCATTTCACCCTAGTTATTATTTGGAACTAACATCAGAGGAGAAAAGGGAAGTTTGGATCACCTGTGTCTACATGTTTAATGGTTTGGAGGTTTGTCTGAAGTGGATAAACTTAGCTTTTAACTCATGAGCATCGCACCGAACTGGAGCTATACTAGCATGTGCAGCCATTTGGTCAAGTAAACACAAACATCATGAATTTCAGAGACATTATGATATGAAATTATACATGCAACAAGAATGATGAATATCAACATCTGCTGGTTTTCTTTCTTTCTGTTTCTGTCTGTAAATTAAATAATGCTGTGAAATTATATTAGTTTTAAATACTATACTATATCTGCTATTACTTGAAAATCGCAGCAAGTCTTATATATGTATGAAAATGTGGAAATTGGGATTTCACAGTACTATATAATAAAGCAAGGAAATAGAGGCAAGAACTTTGATGTTGCTTTTTAAATATCTTCTAATTTACTTTGGGTATACACTATAGCCATTCTTTCCTGTAAGGTCACATCTATATATTAAAATGTCCAAAAGTTGATGCCCTCTGTTGACCTTTCATATGAGATGTGCCAGCAAGAAGAGATTGAACCAGGAGTTGAATATTGGTATCTCAAATATCCATTTCACACAAAAATACACACATTCCTTTTTGTTCATAAATCTTTTCTCCAGGTGTTTATTATCTTGTGACTCCAGTACACAAACTTCCAAAACAGACAGAATCTGGTGAGAGAACTTTTTTCCAAAGTAAACTTTTGTGGCTCAGGAAGAAGGAAAAGAAAAAGGGAAAGTCATGCAAGGCAAATATTATACAGCGCTGATTCACCGTGTGACCAAATACTGAGCCCAAGTTGAGACTAATGAAGTCTTTAATTTGGTTATAGTTTATTAATGTCAGAGACACTCCGCCATTAATCATATTATAACGCCCCTGAGTGTACGTGTGCTCACACTAATGTGTGTATAGCCTGAGTGTGTGAATGTGTGTGTCTTTGCAAGTGTGTTTGAGCATACGCCTGTGTGTTTCTATGTGTTCTTGCATATGTGCACACGTATATGTGTGTTTGTTTGTATGAGAGAGAGAGAAGTGTGCCAGTCTCCACCAGCAATAATATTGCATACATTTTTGCAAGGACCGCCATTATCACCGTGGGTTACCCTGCAGCCCCCCATTACAAACCCCACAAACCATTTTCATTCCAAACTCATTAATATGCAAACATATTCAAATGAGATTGTAATTAAGCATCTACTGAGTGGGAACCCTTTTCATGATAATTTATGATAAACTCCTTGCCACCTTTGATTGAGATTGATTTTTGGCACAGGCAAACCGACCTGAATACAAAGCTACACCTGAGAGACGTGGAGGGAGAATAACACTTTTAAAACAGCAAACTTGTTTCATGGCTGATTGTGCTACAATCATCTTGGAGGAGTAACAAAGATGTGTTTGAATAATGCATTCCCACCGCGCTGACTATGTGCTCAGCCTAAAAAAAAAAAAACTTGAAAACTTAGGCATGTGTTCTTAGCATCAAGGTGACAAAAAGTAATGTGTGTGAATGTGAGTCTATGTGTTTGTGTTGTTTTATAATGGAAGGTAGACCAAGCATAACTCAGTTAACCCCCCCCACCTCCCACCCCACCATCACCACCACCACAAACCCAACCTTTTCTGACTGAAATTGATACTTTATGAAAATACTATCAGTTTTATGTTCACTTAGATGGTCTCATGTCCTACAGTGATTTCATTTACCATGATAACACTATTTGGTTGCATATAAAATTGCATGTTCACATAACAAAATGATGCTCCAGCATAAAAACTCTGAGAAATCCATTTTCCCACCATGAAAAGATTTTGAGGGAGACATGCCCCCAGAGTAAATTAGTGGTGAAAGAAGCATACCTCTTTCTATAATGCGTCTTCTTTCAAACTCAGTGTGTCCAGTTCATAGGGGCTTTTTGTTAGAAATATGAATACCCCTGATTAGAGTGCAGAGTTCTGTCCAAACCCGACCCGAGTCTCGGTCCCAACCCGACAGCCACAAGAGACATTATACAAATGTTTTCACAAGCTGTAAATTGAACTAAATGTGCATAATCACTGGCATGTCCCTTTATCCTCATCATCTTTATCATCTTTACATTTCTTTGCTGGGCAGTTTTAGGCTTTTGGATGTTTTGGGGTTTTCAGGACTATCTGTTTGCATTCAGTTCCATGCAGCATGAAAATCATTTAGCAGACTTGATGTTCACTGTGACAACTCTTTCAAGTTTCAAGATTTTGCTACATGATTTTTATATTGTAATCAATAGAATGGAATCCAACTTATGCCTGGAATATTAGAAAAGAAAATTACAAATGAGGTTGAATTAACAAGCAATAGATTCATGTGCTATCTCAGTGGTTTTGTTGCTACAGCCTTACTTGGTCTGGTATGACCAGTAACTTTTTGTAGCTAACGTTAGCAACCCTTACACAGATATTTCTGCATGTTGTTGCAAATATTAGGGAAATACTGAACTATCACATTGACATAAATGTTCAGATGCTTTACTATAGCACTTGAAATTTAGCTCAGGTTCCTCCCATTTCTCTTCATTATCTTTGTGATGTTTCCACATATTGACTGGAATCCATCCATCCATCCATCCATCCATTATCTATACTGCTTATCTGTTAAGGGTCTTGCTGTGAGGTGACAGTGCTGACCACTGCACCACCGTGCCACTTGACTGGAGGCCAGCTGTCGTAAATTCAATTGATTGGACATGATCTGGAAAAGCGTACAACTGTCTATGGTCTCACAGTTGACAATGCATATCAGAGCGAAACCCAAGCCATGAGATAGAAGGAAATCACTGCAGAGCTGCGACTGTGAGACTGTGTGGAAGCACAGATCTGGGAAAGGCTTCAAAAAACAAAAGAGCACAGTGGCCTCCATAATTCTTATGTGGAAAAACTTTGGAACAACTACAACTCTTTGTAGAACTGGATGCCTTTGCCAAATTGAGCAATCAGGGGGGGGCGGTCTTGGTAAGCGAGGTGACCAAGAACCTCACAGTCACTCTGGCTGAGCTCCTGTGTGGAAATGTGACAAACTTCCACAAGGACAACCATCACTGCAACATGTTTGGCCTCAATTCTAAGCATCATGTCTGGACGAAACCAGATATGACATATAGAATTGGTTGTTTTCTCTCATCTCTATACAAGATCTCTAAAGCTCAGCCAGAGTGACCATCAGGTTTTTGGTCTGTTATCAAGCAACTGTTATCAAGCCCCTCTCCCCTGATTGCTCAGTATGGCCAAGTGACCAGTTCTGGGAAGAGTCCTCTTTGTTACACACTTTCTCCAAGTTTTTTATAGTCTTCCCCAGATCTGTGCCTTGATACAATCCTGTGTTTGAGCTCTGCAGACAGTTCCTTCAGCCTCATGACTTTGTTTTTGCTCTGATATACATTGTCAGCTGTGAAACCTTACATTTATGTGCCTTTCCAGATCATGGCAAATCAATTGAATTTACCACAGACGGACACCAATCACGGTGTAGAAACATCTCAAAGATGATGAGGAGAAATGGGAGGAACCTGAGTGTCCTAGCAAATGGTCTGAATATTTATGTCAGTGTGATATATCAGTTTTTCCCTTTTTAATAAATTTGCAAAAAAAAAAAAAAAAAAAAAAAAAAGTAAATTATGTTTTTGCTTTATCATCATGGAATATTAAGAATGATTAATGAAATCGAAAAAAACCCAACATTTTTTTCAACATCAGACTGCAACTTAACAAAATGTGAAAAAAGTGAAGTGAGTCTGTATCTCTACGTCTTTGTTTATATGGGACAACTGCATTTCAGTGGTAAGCATCCCTGATGTCATTCATTTTACATTTAACAGTTTTACATATACAAGCATGTAGTTTATTGACTCATACTACATTTCTAAATGCAGTTAAATAAGGATTAAGGTATGATCTGAAGTGAAAGTGTGCAAATGTGCCTGTGCAGAATTCTGGGTTATGATGCACTGTTAGGGGAAGGGCCCACTTGTTGGCCCCCATCATGCACTGGGGCCTGGCACTGTTGTATTATGACACTGTATTCTGCTGTGCCTATGCTACTGTTAACACCATGTTTTAGCAGGGCACACATAAACATTTCAAGTAATTTATCACAAAAGTAAAAGAAGAAGCAAATATACGACAGGCATATTTGTTGTTTCCTGCTCCTGGTCTGCAAGAGAGAATGTCTGCAAGACTAAATTAGTCTTCTCTTGAAGTGAGACATTTTGACCTTTCTCAAAGGTGTAAATAATAAAATGAATGATAGTTAAAATCCATTAAGCTGATTCAGTTTCAGGTCACACTGTCATGGCTTACTAGTAAAACATGTACTTTATTTACTATGACAAGTTAAAATGTCTGCCGTGAGAAAGGTCTATTTCTGGAAATGAAGAGAAATTTAGTATGTGATATTATGCTGTAATTGCTGCTTGTGGCCACTGGTGGTTTGACAAAAGACAGTTTCACTTAAAAACGTTGCTAAATTAAATATATTACATTAAAGACCAGAAAAAATCCCATCTCATTATTCCTCATTATTCTGTCTTCAGTTAAATTTTTCAAGTTTTTTTTTAAATATTCAGCTATGACCCAAACATATCCCTAAACCTTAACTAAATCATCAACAGTACCGAAACTTACAGCAACTGTTTTCAAACCCTTTTAACCCAAACAGGACAAAATAACATAGCCTGTGCTTCTTACATATAATCTGACTCACTTAATTGCTTTGCTTTCGACCATTTTTATATTTAAAACCTAATATCACCATCAGTATATCATCTAACTTGACAATCTACTTTCTCAACTTAAAGTCTTCTTCAGAACTCTATGCAACCCTCATCACAATCCTTGCCCACCATTTGGGAAATAGTGGTTTGAATGCAGATGGTAATTGCCTTGGTAATTAACACTCTGTGAATACCAGTGAGGGATGAAGAGAGGGAAGGCATTGTTGTTTGAGGAACAACATCAAAGGTAGTCTCCAGCAAATGATAGTTGTGTAATTGCCCTGCAGTACCTGGGAGCTGTATGACCGTACTCTCCAAGCTAGTTAGAAGACCCAGGTGAGAGAACAGTAGGGCCAGATCTCTGCATACCCCGTAGTTGGCACACACACACCTGCATAAATTGGAGAGAATCTTTGGGCTCAACATCAGAGATTCTTTTGTATTTAAAGTATATTGTTTATTGGGGGCAGGAAGATTTAGGGGCAGGACTTTGGATGAAACAAAAGAAAAGCAAAGCGCTGTTTGTTTGTGCAACTACAAATTCTAGTTAGCATAGAGAATGAATCAATAAAATTTTCTCTGCCAGCAGTGTTTCTTTGTTGTTGTTGCTTTTTATGTTGGTTTATGTTGGATGCCTCGTGTTGCTGTAGGAGATAAAATAGGCGAGTCTTGTTAGAGTGAATGGCTTGCAGGGTTCACGTTAGCAGCTTCAGGTGTTTACAGAAGCAGCGTGGAGAAACATATAAACTGAATATGGACACAGTTTTGCAGTTTTGTAT
Source organism: Lates calcarifer (assembly GCF_001640805.2). NCBI lineage: Eukaryota > Metazoa > Chordata > Actinopteri > Centropomidae > Lates > Lates calcarifer. The sequence continues at coordinate 24,684,755 of NC_066848.1, read as the reverse complement.
TTATTCTACAATTGGGGCTATCTGTATGCAGACATGTTTCACATATGTGCACTAGAAAGCATAATGCAGACTTTCTGACAGTATAAAGAAGCACTCCTTTCTTGTGGTATTTGGCTGAATAACATGTAAAAGTCCAAAAAAGATATTAGTGTGTGCGACTGCTTGAGAAGTAGGGTGAATCCTCACCAACTGGAAGACCTACTATATACAGGCAGGGGGACATAGAAACATTAGCTTGCGTTATGGGAGCATCATAACCAACTCTATAGCTATGTGGCAAAAAGTTGAGCTGATGATAGACAAGACAGGTCCATTTCATAAAACATCTCCACTATGGAATAACTATCATTTTCAATCTGGCGGGCAGCCTTTTATATTTCCCCCATAGTTAAAAAAAGGTGTTTCCATTTTTGGCGATATTTTTATTAGCACCAAACTCAGTTCATTCCAAGATATCAGCGGGGAATATGATTTGCCAGGCACCTCTTATTTTCTTTATTTAAGACTTAGATCTGCCATGAAGGCATATGGGGTGCCCTGGAATAAGTTCTTGCCCGAGCATCCTATGGAGAAGTGGATTGGTCCTGAACAGGTCTGTAAAGGGGCAGTAAAACGTATATATAACTCTCTGCTTGATTAATCTACTCATGCACCGGCAGTCGAAAGGGTGTGGGAGAAAGACCTTTATAGCGCTGGTCTAGAGCCTGACTGGTCCAGTATATGGTCCAACCTAAACATCACTTCCAAAAATCTACATCAACTCATACACTTTAAGATGATTCACAGGGCTTATGCTATGCATATGTTTTGGGAATGCTCAGTGATCAATGATTTTTGAGTTATTAGGGTCTGCAATATCACCCAACCCCTGTCTTTGTCTATTTAATGATAATTCATCACTGTCTCTCAATCTGAATCAACGTAGGTTACTGGTTGCAGCCTTAACTGCAGCTAAAAAGGCTATATTGTCATTGTGGGACAACCCTAATGTCTCTTTGATTCACCACTGGATGGTGTCCTACCAGAGCATAGCATATCTTGAGTGTACAACAGCAAGGCTTAATAGAGCCAGAATAACTACTGCACAGGCATGGTCAAACATAGCTGTATCTATAAGGAAAGAAAGAAGAGCTCTCCCTCCTCCCATACATCTCCACACTGAGTAATGTAGGACCATGGGCGTTCCAGCTTTAGTGGTTTGATGATACAGTTGTTATATATGATTTGCCTTATTATTTAATTTCTCTCCACTACTGCTTATGTTTTGTCAGTGAATGTCTCGCTTGTTTTTGTTTATGACAGTCATGATTGTTGTGCTGTAAAATTCCTTTTATGACCTTGTTTTTCTTTTCATTATCCTTGCTGCTGATGTGCCGCCCTGTTGTTGTTGTTTGTTTTATTTGTGTCTTTGAAAATGTTGATCGCAAAAAAAAAAAAAAACATGTAGCAACGAGCACGGACACCAGAGCTAACGATAACGTTAGTCCTAGTACGAGCAAGCAGTGTCGCTAACCCACACTTGACCAGGTGACAGGTTTCAGAGCCAAGATTGATAGACTTGTTTAACTCATCTACCTCTGGTCATGAGAGGGACAATGGAGAGACTGTGTCCTGAGGCCATAATGCCACTTTATCACTTTACTTTGTGTACTTATTTTATTTCACTTGTACTTATTTTATTTTAACTATGCTACTAAACTTACAGTTCGTATTGTTGTATATTGTATATACCTACATTACTGTAATCTTTGTGGCATTTTGTTGCATTTAGTTACTTGTTTATTTATTCTATGTTAGCCTTTATTTTATTTTACTTTATAATAGCTTTATTCCTACTCTCTCTTCACACTGTATTACTTTTCCACCTCTGTATTGCAACTGGTGCACAGCAATAAATAAAGTTTCTTGAATCTTGAATCTTGAAGATGAGTAAGTCCACGTCTGACAAGTTAACAAACTCACAGGCAAAATGGATTGCAGTGGAATCTAGATGACTTTCAGTGGTAGAAGATCAGGGATTCAAAAAGGAGCTACAGACAGCGTACTTGAAAGTACTGTGTTTTATTTAAAAAACACACAAACAAACAAAATGTTTTCTAGACATTGGAAGTTTACAAAAACTAATAAATAAATGTGATTTTGTTGTTTAAACATAAGTCTATTTGAATTGAAAAATTTTGCTGCTTGTGTCAAATATTGATAAGCCCCTAATTAATTAGATTATTATTTTTTAATCGAGTCCCACCAGTATCATGCTTACTCACGGTACTCATGCTTCTGTGTTTGTCTGGTCTGCTGCTGTAACCAACCATTTGCAAGCCCCTATTCCTGTGCCCAAACCCAGAATCAACATCAGAAGGAGCCCAGACAGCCTCACCAATCCCCACTCACCTCCCAAATCGTCTCTGTCTAACTCAGCTGATCAACCCATACTCACTCCTGAGACAAAAGAAAATTGAGCCAGACCAACCAGGAAAAGTCCTGAGACCATTCCACCACCCTCCTGTGTGGTGGCTGCTGCTATGTGGGAGATTGAGAGACTGGTGGAAATCCCAGGTTCTCCAGTACTCCTCTAAGCTCACCTGCCATCACCCTCACCTTCATCAGGCAGAGGGTCCATCTCCACCATCTCCCATCTCCTAAGAGACCCATACCTTTGTGGCCACCTGTTCAGCAAGGCTTCCCATGCTTTGTCCATCCTGAGCCACCCCCAGTCACAAATAAAGGCGAATAAAGCAAAAAGTGCTTTTTTTAACATCAAAAGAGGAAAAAAAAACAAAAAAAACTCAGTTTTAGCCTTAGCTTTTTCACTAGGCACTGCACATTTGGTTTAAAAGTGACTGAGTGACCACTGAAGGGATTTGTGTGGTCTATTCCTAGAGCCTCAGACCCTACCCCAGACTCTTAGCTGGCCTCTCAGCCCCAGGTTCCCAGCTCCCAGTCTGAGACTCGGCTCCAGGTTCCCCGCTACCCCGAGTCTCCAGTGCACAGCGACCCCAAACCTCAGCTTCCCAGTGATCCTGAACCTCAGCTGCCCTGTGACCCTGATGCTCTGCTGCCCAGCTGTTCCAAGCCTTCACTACTCTGCGACCCCGAACCCCAGTGCCTAGAGACCCAGAGCCTCTGCTGCCCTGCTGCTCCATGCCTCCGCTAGATTATATGTCTATTAATATAACCTAGAGAATATAATATGTTATAATATTATCTACAGACATCCATCAGGTTAACCAGGTCACTTGTGTTAAGAAATGAAGTCAGTTTTTAGTTAAGAACTTTGTAAGAACTCTTTAAGAAATTTTGTAAACCTATATTGCTATGTGCTAAATAATACCTGAATCATATCCTCTAAGACCCTCTTATGAGCAATTAGAGCATAAATGATGATACATTATTAAAACTACTTAAAGACACAATTAGAGTTGCTAAGTGTTGCTCACTGCTTGATTTATGACTCTTAAAAAGCCCCTAAGGACCAGTAAATTGTAATGTCAATAAGATGAAAAAAAAATGCTTTTAAACACAAGAAAACATAGGGAGTTTAAGTTTTATGCTTTCCAAGAAATTATATAAAACTTAAACATTTATGAACAAAAATTGCATCAGGAGTTCTGTTCATTAGGATATCGAAAGAAGTCTGTTTCTCTCTCAAACACCAATATTAATATGTGAAATACTGCAGACAAGTCACTGAACAATGAAACACTGAAATTTTCTTAAGACTAATTACTCTCAACTAAGACTCTGAGGGCACAGAGAGAGTAATGGTGCAATGTGTGACTGCTTTGCTGAATAAAATGCAGCTGTGACTGCAGTCCGTGCCAGACATGGTTTAAAATCAATAGATATGGTTTAAAATCAAGTCATGATTTTAAACCATATCCAATCAATGTGGCTCAAGGTGAGTCAGGGTACAGGCCAATGAAAAATGTGTCAAAATTCTTTGCACATTTTCTTACCTTCTTCCTTTCTTTCTTTCTTTCTTACTCCCCTCACTTACACTGGACTTGGTGTTGTCTTGACCAAGGTCATCCAAGTGAATGCATCAAGCTGTGAATGTGTCAAGTACTTGAGCATTCTGTACAGGACTCACTCTGCTTTTTATGACACAACAAAGGCAGCCGGGCCACTGCTCCAACCTTCCACGCACCTGATAAGACATTGATTTAGTTCAACTTTCTCTTTTCACATTTTTTCCCATGTATGCAGGGAAACATACAGTAGCTGCTGTAGATTGATGAGAAATGTTTGACAGAAGAGCTTCCAGTGGTAATGTATCGACTCTCGTCCCAAGAGATAATTGATATTGGGTGTTTAGCTGTTGGAGGCTATGGCTACTGTCAGGGAGACCTTGAACAAATACAGTAAGGCTGTGAAGGGAAATTATCTCAGTGCCAATGTGTCCAGGGTACAGAGGATTTTGTTTAAAATTTTAAACATTAGAAAAATAGTGGACTTTTCTGATTACATATGTGCAGTATATGCACAGGCACCCACACACAGTATACTCTCATCCACACCCTGAATGACAGGCACACAGAGAGGGAACAGTAAAGACACAGACAAATGTGGAATTAAGGTTGAAAGTTCTGTTTACAACCATGAAAAGCAAGCAGGCCAAGAAACCAAACTAAGCGACATGTTCTGTCCGTTTGTCTATTAATCTCCTCTGCTCTGTTTCAGTGCTATCACAGGGCAGCACCTACACGCAATAAACAGCGCTGTCCATGGTTCTGAAACAACAGCCAAGCGACAGTTACGTGTATCTTGGCCAATAATTTTGTTCTTTTTGCTGTCTTTCAATAGATTCATGAAGCTTTAACTGATCCCAGTCTGGGACGTCCCATAAATGAAGCCCTGCCTTCTCCCTAATAGATGTGGCCAGTCTTTGAGGTAAATGCCATTTGACATGCATCCTGTTTTACCTGTTCATCCTATTTGTATTTTATGGCTTGTGTGTACTAAGCATTGGTATTGTGTCACCTGCATGCTTATACGTGTGCATGTCATGAGTGTAATAAAAGGAGTCCATTATTTCCAGTGACAGCTGCTCAGCCAGCACGTATGCCAAAAAATACAAAAAACTAAAACTGCATTAATTCCTGAAACTGCCAGCATACCCCACACACTTTACATCAACATGTCAGTATTTTTAAGGCTTTAAACCCCCCTGCACACGCAAGTGCTAGAGACATGTAAACAAAACACGGATCACCTCATCAAAAAAAAAAAAAAAAAAAAAACCTCAATAGTGCCACTGGTGGTTAAATACTCCACAGGTACCTCAGAGCATGACTGGATGGCCCTCACCAAACTGAACTGTGATCTATTGACCAATGTATTGATGAGCTCATCTGGTCAGGCCAAAAGCATTAGTCTGATAGCTGGTCCAGTCTCAGTTGTCAACCTCTGATATGATGAATATGAAGAATTATGATTTTATTGCAGAATTGATCCATACTGTTTGTTTAAGACAAGCCTCTAAGCTGATTTGACTGCAATGCAGCACTTTAATTCATCTTCACATATTATTACAACTAAAGGGCGGCATGGTGGTACAGTGGCATCGTCATCTCACAGCAAGGGTTTAAACCCTGGTTCGCCAGAGGCTTTCTGTGTGGAGTTTGCATGTTCTCTTTGTGCCTGCGTGGGTTCTCTCTGCTTCCTCCCACAGTCCAAAGACATGCAGGTTAATTGGTGACTCTAAATTGCCTGCAGGTATGAATGTGAGTATGAATGGTTGTTCGTCTATATGTATCCATCTGTGATAGACCAGGGTGTATCCTCCCTCTTGCCCAAGGTCAGCTGGGATAGGCTCAAGCCTCCCGTGACCCTCAAAGATGGATATTGTTACAAGTACTAAATAAAAAATGAGAAATGAAACAAAGTAATTAATTTTTGAAAATATAAATAAGGCAGATTCAGTCCAAGTAGTATTCAAAGATCCTGTATTGTTCAAACCTTTGTGTGTCTGCCCAGCAGAGGAGAAAAAAACTTAAACTAAGCACTGAAGTTATTTCATTGAGAGGGAGCTGCTGAGTGGGCGCATATGAACAAAACTTGACAGTTGTAAGTGCGATATCCAAATGGCAGGGGCTGCAATTTTTTAAATAAAGGTAAAATGTGTGACAAAATATAATTGTAAAAAAGCATTGGGATGTTACAGAGACGTCCCAGCTTCCAAATCATTTTCTCTGGATGTACGGGAACTTGTTGTTTGGTACAGACTGCAGCAAAAATCACATCATCATCATTTTTTTTAAAGTGAAAATGAAATTCCCACTAAAATCCTGGCTCATGTTGCAATTGCAATATCTGTCAAAATAATAGCAACATGTTTTTTTTTTTTGCATACCGTTTAAGATGCAAAAGATGCAAATCCAGATGTGCTTTTTTTTTTCATGTAAAGAACCCTCTTCAACGCAATGTAAAAGCAAACATGTCTCCATTTTCCACTTGCTGGGACACATCATGAAATGTAAAGACTAACTTATGTTGGTTTGGGGTTTTACGTGAGAGTTTAGCCCCAGGCCTGGAAACCATTAAGGCTTAATTTGAATCCTGGTCAGTGCTTGCTCCCTGGAGCAGAAAGTTTTATTAGCATCAAAACATACACAGCATTGAGAATGCATACACACACTGACATAGACCCAGCCCACATCCAATAATGGTGAAATGGCATCTCATTACTGCCCATTAGATTTGTATTATTTTCATTTGAACTGGCTTAATTTCATATTCATAAGGGAAACAAAGTCACAACATGAAATAGTGGCACAGCTGCATGATGGGAGCTGAGAGACAAGGCCAGGAACAAATGATTCATAAAATGAAACAGTTTGAAAATGTCGTTTATGATACGGGGGCAGGATGTCCATAATCACTGACAAATTGTAACGGCCACTAATGTGCTGACAAATATGTCTATTGTAGATAATTGAGCACATAAATACTTCAGTTTTTTGAGAAACAAATTTTTTTATCGGACCAAAATGTAAATTTATGTGTGTGTGAGTGAGTGGTGGGAGGTGGGGGTGGAAAAGAGGGCAAAGAGAGAAAAACCTCCTCCATCTCTTTGGCATAATGTCCATACTGAGTAGCTCTTACTGATGGACACAGCACATTAACTGGCTCATTATCAGCCTCCCACCATATGGACTCAGGCCGGGGTGGGTCAGAGCCGCAGCCGCCCTGATCCGCGCCCCTCTAATTAGGACAATCATACCATCTCCATCATGAGGGCCAGTTACAAAAAATGGTGTCGCGCCCTCAGTGAGATTGGTGTCACCAAGCCCAGACTATGAGAGGCACGGAGAGGAAACCGCAGTGTGATTCAGCAGGCGCCACCGAGCTCACAGAGCAATTACCCCGGATGAGAGTTGGCAGAGTCAGAGGGGGGAGAAGAGAGAGAAGAGAGGTAGAGGGCAAGTGAATGAGAGAAGACCACAGAGAGGAAGTGGTAGAGAATTGGAAGGAGGCAAGGGTTAAAGTCTAGGCCACAGTGAGAGGTTACAGTATCAATGAAGTTAACATTGGTGACTTTTAGATTGACTAGGTGTGAGGTTGTACAGCTGTGTCCTACTGGACAAGGACAAAGACTTTATTCAGTGCATTTAACCTCTGTTGGTCCCATTGAAGTTCAGAGTCTCTTTCAGTTGAAAACTAGTTAAAGGAGTAGTTCAACATTTTGGGAAATACTTTTATTTGGAGGGAGGGTCAGCTAGACTGGCTATCTACAAAGTTCAAAAATATGCCTGCTAACAACTCGTAAGCTCGCTAATTAACATTCAGAACTTCTGTGAAGCTGTTGCCAGATACTGTCAGTGAACAGTAACAATTATAGCTAACCTGTGTCACTGTGATGACTTGACTTCAGGAAATTACTGTACCTAGCTGTTGGTGGAGAGATATATAACTTCATCAAAAGTGGTGAATGATCATTTTTACTTTTCTTATTGTGTACAGATGAAACAAACAACATGCACCATTTTAATTAGAGGTGTTCTGCATGTTCTTTTAATTTAGGGCAGTGTATAGTTGTTTCCCCATGCTTCCAGTCTTTATGTTCACCTTGGCTAACCACATCCAGATCTGTTCTTTAAAAAACGTTTTTTTTTCCCCCCAGTGTTGAACTACACCTTCTTGTACACCTTTACGTACCCAATGAGCACTGTTGGAATAGCATATACATGTACATAGATTTTGCATGTTGTGTTTGACACTAGAACATACAACAGATGTGACATAATATTTTGACAGTCCAAGCAAACATTTATGGGACATGTTCACATCTTCCCTCTCCTTTCATTGGAATAAGACAAGCTTGATTTTGAGTGATGAGTTGAGAGAGATGGATGAGTTTGTGTCCACCACTTTGTACAGCATTGCATTTACTCCTCCAGTCTGTGTTCATTAGCCAGGTGTAGTATTGACCATGTTGTACAGCAAAATAGAGATCAAGCTGGGTTACAACAGGAATGCCTGAATTCCTGAAATCAAACAGTTATTGATTGTGTAAGTAAATTGAATTAACAGTATACAAGAGGCTACTTTGAAGGTTGAATTCCATGTGAGCACCACCTCTGGTTCCATAGCTGGTTCAGTATTCACTGGTTCAGTATGCATGGAGAGAGAACACCTTAGTACCAAGTGTAACAAGGGTGCAACTGCTGTTTATGGATAACACCCTCAGAACCGGGCTGGAAGCTGGAGGCTTTTTAATCTGAAATGTCAGAAGAGTGGAGAGTTCTCTTAAAGAGCATTTTTGGTACATTATTAGATGCTAAAACCTAGACAATGAATTTATTTTATGGGAATTATATGTAAAGCAGGCCAACCCACAGAAATTCAGTGGCAGGGAAATCTCCCCTTACAAAAAAGAAGTTTATTCAAGTGTGCTTTTTAGTATACTTCTAAACTAAAAATGAGTAAGGTTTTTAAAATGGATCCACGCTGGTATTGACCTGTTGTGTCAAAGGACACTGGCCAAGGTCCGTTTTACGGATCTAACCCAAAACCCTGGGCTGGATCTAGGCCAAACGATTTTTGCTATCTCATGACAGCAAAATATCGACTTGTAGTGACTACAGCAGTGCATACAAGGAAATTCAATGTCTTATTTTCTTAAGCTACTAATAATAAGTAACTATTTTTCTGTATGGGAAGTTTTAAATTAAAAGTCTTATATGCAACTGACCAGCCAGTACATTACTGTGGACTTACCAGTTAATTATCAACAACGAAATCGCTTCCACCGGAAGTGTCTACACGATTTTACTTTGTAATTTTTACCTTTATTTCCTGTCCTTTCCTGCTCAGGTTACATTCGGGTGTGAACAGCGATGTACATGTAGTAAACTCCAATTAATCTCCAGCTGTTTCATCGTCTACTGCACAGATCGAGTCCTTTCTATGCACGTTGATGAGGTACATTTCGTCTTGAAAATGTCGATGATAAAGAGAAGTAGTTAATCTGTCTTTCATTTAAACAGTGCTTACAAGGTGGGATTTATGTTGCTCTTTTTCATAGATTATCCAATATTTATAATAAGAATGTTCTACCTTTCAAGAAATTCTAAGGCAGTCATGAAAGTTTGGAATAAAGAAACTGGGATTAGCAGCAAGTTGATTTGATTTGTCAGTATGAATGCCGCCGCTGCCGCTTCGCTATTGGTCATTGATTGTTGAGAAACTTTTTCTTGCATGCCAGTGGCTGATCGGTGTAGGGGAGGGATACTTTTCAGGAAGTGTTGAGGTTTCTGTTTCCATACCGGACCACTGTGAAGCAGTTTGTGGAAGAAGGACTAAACATTTAAGGAATACGTTTACTTTTAAGCACTAATTGCGATAGGTTATCTACGTCTCTGTTTAAAAAGGCCCACTGACGACGTAAGGCTTCGATTCCTTCGGAGCTCGGTGCAAAGGTCTTGAGTTTGTGAGTAAACAGGTTTATTGCTAGCTAAGTTAACTGCTAGTTAGGTGTTGTATCACGTTAGTTTTCTGAAAATTGTTAAGTTATTCAGGACTTATTTAGCCAAACCCGTAATTATTGGGTGTCAAGTAATGTTCGGTTGATGTGTTTGTTGCAGTCAACAGTCCAGCTATTTAGGCTATTTAAGCTGTCGTACTCATTTGTTGATGAATCAAAATGACAACAGTGTGGTAGGTTTGTAGCTACTAAAATATAATAGTGGCCTTAAACGTTTGTGGACGTTGTCCTTTAACGTTAAATTGTACAACAGAGAGTTAGCAGTATGATGGCACAGGGCAGTGTTGTACCAGCCAGGCCACATTTCATAGTGTTGTTTCAGTTTTGTTTTCTGGTTAGACTCAGGGTTTGCAGTTTGCTCACCTATGTTTAAATTATCTCCCTTAATACTTGGAGATTTGGGATTGTAGCTACAATCAAAACTGTGATGTTAATGTGCTTAACATGAGCACATGTTTCAGGTTTTACCTAGTATTTTCTGACATATCTTCTAAAACCTACTCAGTTTCCATGGCACCGCCAAGAAAGAGCGTGTTACCGAAACCACTCCCAGACGGCTTCATACTGACAGACAGTGAGAAAAAGAAATGGAGGCTGGGGAAAATCATCGGTCAAGGTGGCTTTGGACTGATCTATCTTGGTACTGTAATGAGCACACTATGTCTGACACACCTACATACATGCACACTCTGTCACATAACGTATGTACGTAAGTATGAACATGCTGGCAGACTGGTTGAAGAACACCCGTTATTTCTCTGCCAGAAGCATAGAGATACATACATGTCTCAGGGAGACACTGCTCTGATCTCATTCTCTTGATTGTGGAAGCTACTTGAACAAATCATATTGTCACAAGAATTCCAATGCATGTCAAGTATTCAGTAACATTTCTCTACTTCTCCAATCTATTAAAACCTTTGTTTCCAATCAGCTGCTCAATACAGCAGTTTACAGATTTCCCCTGGTCTTGGATTGGATCAAATCCTTTGGATTATCATAATGTATCATAACTTTGTAGCCTTCATTTTGTTTCATTTTCCCCTCTGTCTTCTGCCATCCTTTAGCCTCCCAGGATGTGGACAGACCTGTTGCAGCAGACACTGACTTTGTCATAAAACTGGTAAGTATATTCTGAGTATCCATCTTCATAGACATGTTAGTGTTTTTTTTAATGTTTTAATTTTAGTGTACACTGCAAGATGTTCTTACTGCACTCTGTGCTGGAAGGAGAAAGCAGCCATTACCATGATTAGGGACAATTTTGCATGGATAAATTAAAAAGTGATGTTTCCTCTTTTTTTTTAGTTTCAACTTCACCAAACATCATGTGATTTAGTTTGCAGCCCCTGTGAGAAAAATAACAAATAACCAAAAATAATATTTGACAAGGTAGCAAAATGGAACTTTTGTCAGTGTCATGATTCTCAACATCTTGCACATGTAGTAGAGAATCTTACGATGGCACAGATACATTGTCACTTGTTGCTGGGTTGTATGGTCCACTTATTATGAGCTGGTTTGGGAGAGCTTTCAGTATACGAACCTTAAGTTCAAATTGGCAATTGGTGGCTGTGTGAATGGAGTAAGTGAGTAAGTAAGTAAGTAAGTTAGTTCAGGCCTTGGACTGTATTCAATACAGTGACAAAGAAAGCTTTGTCTTTGCAGGAGTAGTAACTTCAGGATCATCCACTAGCATAGCAAGGTTACTGCTCCCAGCCAGGGAATACTCCATCACATGATTATGATCATGTAAAACTACACATGATTGTTTTCACTCTTTGTCTGAAAGGTGTTAAGTGATGAGATTTAGAGGAATTAGAACTTTGGACAGAGGCAGGGTAGCTGTTTCCCCTGTGCCCATTCTTCATCCTAGATTAGACTAAGTGTGTGTTGGCTGTAGCCTCACATTTTTATCTTTACATTGTATTTAAGGTGCAGACAGGAGAGAGAACCATTGATATAATGTAGTTATACCTGTAGTATTTATACCCTTGGTTGAAGGGTGGGAAAAAACAAGGGAATGAGAGAAGACTGATTTTCCTTTCCCTTCATTTAACTGAAATTCCCTTTATTTGGATGCCATGTTCCGTGTATTTATTTTATAAATTCTTCCTTTGGTAGAGAAGAGAAGAGGGAACAGGAAGAAAGCTTTAAAAAGGAACCAAATGCACAGGCAGTTTTATTTTAGGAAGTGGGATGATGCTCATTGGCTGGGACGCAAATCTTCATCACAGCTCCACTTTGTGATTTAGGCACACACAATTAGTCTAGTGCAGCTTTAACCAGTGATGATGAAATAATTAATACTGTGTGCTTGTGTGTGCAGGAATACCAGGAGAATGGCCCCCTGTTCTCAGAGCTCAAGTTCTACCAAAGGGCAGCCAAACCAGAGAGCAGTGAGTAGCACCACCTGTCCAGCATCCCAGCAGCTCACTGGAGCACAGGAGTGTTTGACTGATGAAGTGGCCGCAGACAGAGGCTTTGCTGCATGCTGCACAGTAATTAATAATAAGCCAAAGCAAACATGCACCTCAGTGGTAGTTAGCCCCCCTCTCCATGCTTGTCTGGGCTCTCCAGTGCCTTCTTTTGGGAAGGAGCAAGAGAGAGGAAGCCACTCTCATGTAATGATGCCCGGGCCTCTACTGAGCCCCTGACCACCTGCCAGCCTGGTTGAACGCCAGTCAGGCCAGTCGCCATCAAGCCCTGAGCCAGACCCATTGCTTTGTCTGGGGCCTCTGTGTGCGTGTGTTGCAATTGTGTGTTTGTACCCTCAACGCTGTAAGACTGACATTTGTATGCATGCATTATTGCACTTACAAGGACTGGTATTTGCCCACTTTTCATAGAGTTTAGGGACTTTTGTTCAGATTCTTCTGTGAAAGGGAGAGCGGTTAGACTGGGGCTTAGGTAGAGGTTAAAAAATCATAGGAAAATGAAATTGTTGGGATAAGTGACATTGAAAGCTGCCAACCATTCCCTTCAAAGATTTGTTTGTACAACTAAGTGGTCCAAGGCACCAGTCTTTCTGTTCTCTCAATATAGCCATCATGGTTGTGAGTTTTAATTTACTTTAATTTTACTCCTGTGATTCCAATCTTGTCAGACACCCCATATAAGTGCTTCAGGGGTGTAAAAATATAAATGTGCGTACAGACATTTACATGATTGTTCCTCTTCTAATCTTGTTCCAGTGCGAAAATGGATGAGAAGCAGGAGACTTGACTTCCTGGGCATCCCAACCTACTGGGGTTCAGGACTTGCTGAATATAATAATATCAGGTATTGACATAGCCTGCATATGGCGGACAATATGATATTAGATGGTTATATGATGAATATGTTACATGTCTATTCCCTTTTCCGGTGTACGTTTTCTCCGTATATCACTATTACTGTAGGTTACAGAATGTTGCACTGAAAGGTGACATCACTAAACTAAATTGATTTGCCATAAGAGAAAATATTAGCAAGTGTAAATAATAATTACAGAGGTAGTCACATACAATGAGCTTAATTAGACTTAAGGGCAGAACTTCAAAATAAAAGGTACTTAACACAATGTAAAATATTTGCAACGTAAAGTAAATTACCAGCTGAGCCTTTACAACAAGGCCAAGTTGACTTTTGTCTGTTGACTTTTACACTTGACCCAGTGGGTATCAGTATTTATGTTTGTTGTGATGCATATTAGGTACATTCTGGGTAGTGGTGTGCAACTTGTGAGTGACAAAATTTTAAGTGTTTGCTTTTGGATTTATCTGTGTTTCAAGATAATCGTCTTCCAGCCACAGTTTGGCCAGACTCTCAAGGCTAGTTTTTAGAAGTCCACCTTTGACCGCATTAGAGAATTTAGGATCTTTCTCATCATTTCTCATTGACTCATTCAGTGTCCCATGAATGTCTTGAGAGGACATAGTACATTTTGAGCCATGAAATGTGTTTCTCCTTTTAATTTTCCTTAGGTTTTTCCATATTCTCTTAATATGATTTTTGTCTAATTTAATGCTAACCTCTTTTGGAAGTCTAACAATTTTAGATATTTATTACCCAAGACTTTTTGAGACCCGTAATATTACAGTCACTGTGGCTTTCATCCTTCCACTACCTTAAAGTGAATAGTTTCTGATGAAATTCCACCATAGCATTTATTGCAAGGTTGTTGTTGTTAAAACCTGTATTTTATGGTTGCTAGTTGTGTCTGATTTGGGCTTTAACCTCTGATCTTTCCCTCTCTCACCCAGGTATCGTTTCATGGTCATGGACCGATTGGGCAAAGACCTTCAGAAAATCTGCAATGACAATGGAGGTCGACTGGAAAAGGCCACTGTGCTCCAGCTTGGTCAAGAACTGGTGAGATCAAAATCATGGAATTATGGTCTATTGATTGTTGTATAAAGACATTGGATGGAGCTGGAGCTCTAGCAGTTACGATCGAATATACAGAGTCAAAGCCATTTTAACAAAAAATTATATTTTTGTGTTACATGCTGTCACTCACTCCTGTTCCAGGTGGATGTACTGGAGTATATCCATGAGAATGAGTATGTCCATGCAGACATTAAAGCTGCCAACCTCATGCAGGGTTACAGAGACCCTAAAAAGGTTAGTCCATGGAGGATCTCCACTAATTATACTGTATGTACATAGCTGTTAGGTCTGTTCTATTCTACAGACTATACCCTTCATTTAAGCACAATTGAGGGGTATGCTCCTGTGTGTAAATGATATTAATATTGAAAATGGTCAGTTATCAGCAATCTATTTTAATGAGGATTAAATCTTAGAAGACGGGATATTATTATTTTTTAATTGCTATGTAGTTAGTAATGTGTGTGCATTCTGTTGTGTCCTGTAGGTCTACCTAGCAGACTATGGGCTGTCCTACAGATACTGTCCTGATGGAGTTCACAAAGAATACAAAGAGAACCCCAAGAAGGGCCACAATGGAACCATAGAGTACACCAGCATTGATGCCCACAAAGGACTTGGTAAGCCTTCCAATTCATAAGCAGTTGGAGATTACAATTCAACGCACTTCTATGCAATTCATGGAATATGTCCTCATAGTCCACTAGCTGACTTTTCTGTTTGTGTGATGAAAAAAATCTGGTGTGTCTACACAGCTCTAGAACTGGGATATAAATGAAGTGGATTGGTGCAATCTATTCCATTTGTGCTCATTCACAGAAGGTGGGAGGTCATAAAGGGGGTAGACAAGGGACTTAAGGAAGTCTTTGCTTTTGTGATCTTCACTTTAAGTCCAGATCATAATTATTATCACTGGACTTGGCAACAGTTGTGTCAACTTTAGGTCAATAGTCCACACTTTTTCATCCAAATTACAATTATGAACAAACACAGTCTATTTTAGCTGATATCACCAAGATCTTAACATTGTTCTTGTCCATACTGAAAACATCATTCAAACACTCAGGATAGGACGGAAAAAGTATGTGAGCCTAGGCTAATAGGTATAGGGTTGGCGCAGTCGTCTGTGTTACAGGTGTTTACACACTGTACAGGCACACACCGATTACATAGTTTTCCCCACCAGCCCCACTGTCTTCTTACATTTTTTAAATAGTCATTAAACCCATTTGGTTTTGCGAATCAGTGGCAGAGCCCATGTTCATCAAATTAAAAAATTTTAAAATAGTATGATAATTGTTAAAGTCTTCATCGGACGTTACGGTTATAGACTGAATGCATCTGCTACTCTGTGATACGACTCTGCCCTGCTGCCCTGCATGGAGTCCTATGTGTGACAAGAGGAGGGCTGACTGACAAGACAATGGTGTAGGATTTGGAGTCAACACCTATTTGCCAAAAGGGAACCTGATAATTAATAATTAATCAGCCAATCTTCAAGCATAGTCTGAAGGTGGCAGCATTTGAAGGAATTAACATTTAGAATCTACACCCGTACCTTCAAGTGCACTGCAAGTGAGGATGCCAACAGCAAAATCTTGATTGGAGAGGCCAGATACACAGTTATCAATAAGTGGTGTGTTTGCATGGTGCCTTATGATGCTCACTGTAAGAACCATTCTTTAAGAGCGAAGAGGAAGTAGCAGGGAGTAGGGCAGGTGATGGGCAATGATTGTGTTGGTGCTGCCAAACAATCTAGCTGTAAAAATGTGCTGTTAGCAGGCACGTTGTCATGATTGCCAACGCAGCACATTTCATGTTATTGCACCAATTGACGTCCCTCAGAACGCCTCTGGTGCAGTAGAGCTTGGTGCTGACAGTCTGACCCTGGGGGATGAATTTGTGGTGCACAACCCCACAGAGAAAAAGGCAAGCATGAAGCACCTTCTTCTCTCTTGGAGACTGCAGACTTTGCTGACTGCTGTTTGGTCTAAGGATCGTAGTTTTAGACCTTCTTCTTGTTGCCGGTGAATATCAACATGTAGACTGGGGTCGTTTCAGGTGTGTTGATGGAAATCCTTACAGATTTTGACATGGTGCTGCCTCAGTTCCATGGTGAAAGCACAAATGCATGGTCACAAAAAAGCATCTCACAGGCCACAGGTTTTGATTTTTTTTTCAGGTTTATCTTGAAACAGAACACACAAGCCATATTTAAGTTTTAAGAGTCTCTTGTAAGCGTTCCTCATCTCTACAATGGCTATGAAAGGATTTCTTCACAGTGTGACCCCACTCTAAGATATGGTCCATAGCACTTGTTCCAGAGCCAGCTAACCACATTGTGTGGATAAATTCCAAAATTTAAAGGGAAGAATGACGAGTACTCACGCTTGCTGGCATTTTCACAGCATTTATATGAACCCTAATGAATGAATGAACCCTAAAGTTTTGTCCTTAGAGTGTGCTGTCTTTGTTTGTCAATACATGTAAAACAGTCTCTTTGCCCTGCCACCCTCTGCCTTCCTCATCTGATATTGGGAACGCATTAACTGGCAAATTGCCTACATGCTCCCGCTCTTCATTGACCATCGATTTCTCTGCACCTCTCTCTTCTCTCTATTTAACAATTCCCTAATTAGCTGAAGTCATAACCTGCATCTTGTATTCGTCTCTCATTAATTAAGGGCTTTGGTGTTTGGCTAGTGCAAGTCCCGAGCCACAGATAACCTCTATGAACCCCATCCTGACCGACTCCCTTACTAATCCAAGTGATATGTGAATTTAATGTTCACTGTTTTATAAAAGCATGAAACTCAGTACACTTGTACAGTTTTGGGCCCTGGACATTTTCAGAAATTGTGGTAACTTTAAAAGATGTGACAGAAGGATGAGGGTCTTCACAAAAACTGCACAGAAAGACACAGACTGAGGGACGAGGGACATCCTGAGTGTGAGTTAGCATAATCCTCCAATGACCATTTGATCCATCTGGTCTAATATGCTATCACAATTTGATCCACTAGTTACATCACTTATCTCTGGTAAACTGATCACACGGACTGGCCTGGTCTGGTGGTAGAACCATTGCCAAATGTGGCTTAGATGTGGAGACAGGATGTTTTGCACTTCTGGCACAGTTTGTTGATTTCCAAAGGTCAGTTGTATAATGATAATTACCTCTTGTTTGAGAACATTTCTGGTAAACAGCACTTTGTATCATCATGCTAGGTCACAATGACCTGTCATGTAAGACCGATGTGTTCCACACAAGGCCAGAGGCCTTCCTGTACTCACACAAAACACTCACTTTTTGAGTTTGCTATCCACAAGAAGCATCCTCTGGTGTGAACCATACCCCACAAAAAAGATCAACAATCAACAATTGTTGGTTTGCATAAAATAGGGTTACAGCCATCTCAAAGAGATTAGATATTCATCAGTACCCAGTGAGACAAAATCTCTTTATTGTTCTATTCAATTCAATTCATTTCAATTTTATTTATACAGCGCCGAATCAAGAAATTATCTAAAGGCACTTTTTGTTTAGATCAGGTCTACACTGTACTCTTTATATTATTATATTTACAGGGAGAGACCCAACAGTTCCCACCATGAACAAGCACTAGGAGACAGTGGCAAGGAAAAACTTCTTTTTAAGAGGCAGAAACCCCGAGCAGAACCAGAACCAGTTCTGTGGCTACTCTCCCTAGAAGAGGTCACTCAGCTAAGTTGACTCCAATTACAATTGCGCAGAAAGCTCAGTGAGGTTCAAACAAATCCTCCACATCTTACAGGATAATGGCAAGGTGGAGTTCCACCAACCTAAGATCAGTAGAAGTCTGGTGATACAGCAGGAAAGTGACACTAAACATGGCAGGAAATCTTCTACAGAGTAACTTCAAAGAAAATCTACCCTCTGGAGTGGAGTCAGAGCCCAGACTTGAACCCAGCAGAGATGCTGTGGAATGAGCACAGAGAGCTATTCACATCAGACATATTAAGAATATGGCTGAGCTGAAACTGTTCTGTAGAAAGAGCGGTAAAAAATTCCTCCTGAACATTATACAGATCTGATTTGCAGCCACAAAAAGTGCCTGTTTGAGGTTATTGTTACTAAAGGAGGTTTGACCAGTCATTAAATCCAAGGATTCACTTACGCTTTCCACCAGCACAGTGAATGTTGAATGGTTCTGTTTAATGAGGACTCAATAGTCTTTATTGTCACTGTTCCAAAACAAT
Source organism: Lates calcarifer (assembly GCF_001640805.2). Taxonomy (NCBI): domain Eukaryota; kingdom Metazoa; phylum Chordata; class Actinopteri; family Centropomidae; genus Lates; species Lates calcarifer. The sequence continues at coordinate 24,666,160 of NC_066848.1, read as the reverse complement.
GAAATACTATATAAATCTAAATTGTTTTTGTGTTATCAGCTTAAGCATATTGTAAAACTGGGTCCTTCCATAGGGTTCACAACTGTATATCTGGACAGTCCTGTAAGGTGCCACACTGCTGGATTTTGTGTGAATGCAGTCAGCTGTTGAAATACTCTCATACTTCCATTATCTTTCCGTTCTGCTTGTGTGTGTAGTTCAGCCCTCCTTTAGTCAAACAGACACAGACCTGCAGCTCTTTATACATCCATGACTGAGAGTGAGGGGAGACAGCTACATTTATATGGTGTCTTCACACCCTGTGCACTGTTATAGACTGGGGACTACACACGCACTACCAAAAAGCTGCAGTTCAGAAACATCCTGAACACAGCAAAATTAGAGGAAAATACAGGCAGAGTGTTGGGTCTCTGCAGATAAATACACTGTCATTCACTTCCAGTGGGTCATTTGTGATGACTGCGATTGGCTGATATTTTTGTAGGGAGTCTGCACATTGTTTTTTGGGAAAATTCTGCACTTTACTGTGCATTAAAGGTCAAATTGAATATTTTATATATTACTGTATTAAAGTGATTAAGCTTTAAAACTCTTCAATGGACATGATAGTATAAAGGCCAAGGTTTTCAGATACCAATTTCCTTATCACAACATCACTGACATCATCATTAACTATTCTTATACCTGAAAATTGTATAATGTTGTATATGGTATCATTGTAAACCATGACCATCAAAGTATTAGGGCAGATTTCACAGTTTATGTGTTAATATGTTTGACTCAGGGGATATGATGCAAAATACAGAATTAGGTTAATGGCGGAAAGTAAAAGGGCTGACATGGTTTTTACAAAGTGTTATTGCAATGGCTATATTTCTGAAAATGATGAGGGGGGTTTTTCTGAATACTTTCCAAATACACTGTATCACCTGGACTGTTCTCACCCAATTTGACACTGCACTGTATGTTAACATGACTCAGGCTGCCATGGCAGTGTTTCTATCAATGTGGTTGATAAATAAGAGGGGCGGAAAATGTCGTGTCAGAAATGATCAAATGCAAGTCATATTAATTTTAATATGATTTAGAAAGAGGGAGGGAATGAGTAGCAAATTGTAATGTATCTTTCTTTATGAAACAACAAAATGTAAATGCCGTAAGTGAGCATCCATATTTCCACCAAGTGCTCTCAATTTTGCTGGAAGCCTCACAGAGATAATGATAATCATTGTTTTAAACATACGTTAATGTCTGTATTATACGAGTCCTTCAATGAACTGAACAAACCTCCAGTTATGGGAAACGTTTACGTTAAAATGTGTATCTCTCTGTGTATTCTGATGAGATATTCTGAGTATTTTCTAGTGCCACATGGAGATTATGACTAAGGACCAGACCCTTGTCTGTCCTTTTCTGACCTGATGGCACCAATACCCATAAAGATGTTGACAGGTTGCCATGGTGAGGTCTGGCAAACAAAGCTCATAAGTGGCAGCCCTTTGAACAGAGTTAAACGGTATAATTATCACCATTTGGTAGGCGTCCAACGGACAGAAGACCGTCTCCCTACGATCAGACTGTGAAGCAAAAGGGTTAAGAGTGTGACATTGCAGCATGCTTTAGGGAATTTGAATAACAATGGGAGATAATTAACAGCATCATTGCTGCCTCACCTCCTTGTGTAACGCATGTGGAGAATGTGTGTGTATTTATGTGTTTCATATTTGTATTGTGCATGCTTGTTTTTTTCAAGCATGTCCAAGCTGTTTAAATGTATGTGTATGTGTCAGTACATGCATATCTCCACTGCCCTGTGCAATTCCTCATATGAGGGCAAAACATCTTAAATACAGAACAGAAGATACACAAAGCACTATTATGAGCTGTGATAATGTGCCTAGAGCATGCACAGAGGGCAGCTGTGCTTAATGTAGTTGCTGATCTTTTTAATTATTAATCTATCATGTTGCTCAGGGGGTTACTATACTTTTTCCAGTGTCAGTATAATGTATTTTTCACCTTTACTTAGCTCCTATTATCTAAGTTGTTGAGATGAAGTGAAAACAAAACACACGCAAGTGCAACGAGCTGATGGTGATGGTCCTCCATGTTTGTTTTGCTCTTAAGTCACATTTGATCATTTAGCTGTAACATAAGGCAATATTTTATCCCCTGAAACTTGCATTTAAAATGGTACTATACAATTATGTTTCCATTCATTACAACAGGTATTCTTTTTGAATGGAGTGAGTACCAGTGTAACTATGCTCAAGTGTTGTTTGTAGCCTATGTTGCTAGGCTATCAAGTGTTGTCAGGCTGTGTATAGTGAGTTTTTCTGAGTTAATTAGCCATAAAAGTCTTGGGTTAGTTCAGTTTAACCTATAGGAGTTTCTGAAGCTGCTGTATCATGTTCTGCTGCCACAGAGGACAGAAATTCATGACAAGTAAAAACAAGTTCTCAGTGTCTTCACTGTAGAAATGAAATGTAGAGAAAATCTGTCAGCCAATTGTTACAGCTATCAAAGCTGATGAGTTCTGAAAAATATTAACTGTCAGTGAAAGTAATTATGCAAGAGGAAAAGAGAAAGAGAGAAAGAGTGATAGAGGGATCATCTTGCTACAGTCACTTTGTCAGATTAGTGACTCCATATGTCCAACTGAACAGAACCCGAAGCAGCCAGACGCTGTTTCATTGTCAGAGGCTGTGGGAAGATTGTATTGTTTTACCAATATGTATATTGTCATGGTTATCTGAATCGAGATTAATTGTGTCACAGTGCACTGTTACACCCCCACTTCCTGGATTTGCCATTTTAAACAGATCCGCACCAAAATTTAATGGGTTCTTTCCTGTCCCATGCCTCATTCCTCCAGTTTGGTCCAAATTGGGTCAGTACTTTTTGCGTGATCCTGCTGAGAACTAAACAAACAGGCACAGGTGAAAACATAACCTCCTTGACGGAGATAAAAATTGGTTAAATCTGTCATTATGTCTGTGGTCTCCCACGTTTTTAAAATTGAAAATCCACTAGTTTGCACCAAGCCCTAGCTGACTTTTATACTTTTACTGAACTTGGACTTTGAATGCTATACTTCTACTTGCAATGTACATATGAGTACAGTACCCCTATTGCTTCTCTGACTAAAATACTTAAATACATCCTATGAGTACTTCTTTCACCACTGACTGGTTCACTGAAATAAAAAATACATAATTCTTTGTTGTTTTTTTGTTTTGCCCTTTGTAAAGTTCTGGCCTCTGGGATTGTAGTGATATTAGCACTGATTCTCCACCATAGGATCAATCCAGCCAGCTGGCTTGGACCCTTCTGTGTCTAGTTTGCAAGTTATCCCCATGCCTGCATGGGCTTCCTTTGGGTGAGTTTTCATGTAAAACTTGATAGTGAGTCATAAACAGGGGTATGGGTTGGGACTGCTTAAGTGAGCAGCCGAGTGTAGGAGAGTAAATGATATATTTCTCCTAGATGTAGATAAGGTGGAATAAAGAAAATACATTGATAATGTAGCATCAGCCTGGCATCGGTCACCATGAAAGAGGTCATAGTGGGGGAGATGTAAACGGACATGCACTTCTATATAATCTGGTCCTGTGTGCCAGCGACCACTCTTCCTCTTTAGACCAGACTGTTGGCTGAGGAGGATCAATGCTGGCTGTGGCTCAAGGAGGAGATTTCTCCCCTCTGATGGAGCCAGTCAATAGGTAATTTCTCTGGGGACGTGTGGCAGCCGTTACTGTATTGAACTGCTAAAACTCCCTGGGCTCGACCCCTTAGGATGGACTTGGTTCAAATGTATCGATAGATCTCACACCCATGCAAACACGCACGCTCACAGTAAGACACAACAAACTCCTGACTTGTACTATATGAAGTTTTAATTCATGGAAAATCGCACAAGTATCATAGCTTTTCTGTGTGGAGTTTACGTGTTCTCCCGTGTAGGTTCCCTCTGGGTACTCTGACTTCCTCTCACAGTCCACAGAAATGCAGGGCAGTGCGAGTTGTTTATATTGGCCACTCTGAAATTCTCAGCTCTGGTGTCAGGTAAGTTCTGCCTGCCAGCTGAGATCTGCATGCCCATTGGGGGACGCACACAGCTTAAGTGGAAATTACTTGTGTTGTGGCGTGTTCAAACCAGCTGACAACAATGTCACCAGCTCGGCAGGAGAGATGTTGTGCGGTGCAGTAGGATTTCATAACTGAGATATGACCAAGACACCAAGTTTATATCTGCAGTGTTTCCGTCATATATATTTTTTGATGGAGGCCTGTCAATAGAAAAGTATTCCCACCACTGCAGTCTCATTACGTTGCAATCACACAATTTGGCAGAGGGCTTTTAATTTTAAACAATGGTTGCAGGAAGTGGAGACAGTGGTGGCCTGTCATTCACCTGTCATTGGTCACTATGAAAGAAGTCAATGGAGATTGCAAAAAATTATGGCCTAAACCCCCATCCAGTCCTGCTTTCCCATCACCCAGCCATCCATTGATAGGAAGCAGATATAGAAGAGCCTTTCTTTTTAAGTCCAGACCATTTATTAGCACACTGGGGAATGTACGGCCAGTCAACGGTCAAATGGCCAGTTCTAGGAGATCATCTCTAATGGATGCATTTGACTCTAAGCAAGAAAGGTAACATGTAAAGAACTATGCTGATCAGCAGAGGTTAGACAGATCCACAGACCCAAACCAGTGTTCTTAATCCTCACTCTCTCTCTCTCTGTAGACTTCAACAGGTCTTCATCATAAATCACACCACACTTCAGTCTTAACTGATAAATAACTTCTTCTTTTTGTTCCTCAGTTCTGAATCATGTGTTAAAAAACTGTCCAACCATTCTGTAACCCAAACCATTTTCTTGAGCAAATATTTTTAGGTAACCTAGTGAAAGTTCAGGATCTGTATGACATTCCAGAGATGAAAGGTTGGTTTCAGAGTTCAGAGTCCTTTATTGAGCCAGGCAGTAAGATATTCAGTAGACGTTCAGTACAGTAATTAGTGCACTTATTCCGTCATCAACCTTCATAAAAACCACACAGGCTGCATCAAAGAACTGCCTCACCAAGAGCTCCAAAGGAGTGGCAATGGGCAGTTTTTGATATCCAGAGGCTGAACTGCTGAGACACACCGGCAGAACTGTCACCAGGCAACTGTACTGTGGCTTTCTGGAGCACTCAACCCAAAGTCTGCTGTGGAAAAGTTGCTGGCAGAGCATTGATCTGCTCTGAGCTGCAAAGTCTCCAGCTAAGAGGACAGCTCAAGTAGGCTAAGCATGTCATTAACTGCTCATGACTGGGTTGATGTCGGAATAAGTAAATGTAATATGTAAGTCTCATTCATAGAAACCCCAGCATTTGAAATACATACTACTCATAGTCTAAAGCTGTTCACTTCCACCATATCACTCTCCTCATTTCACCTGTTAGTTCAGTCATGTTGGTTTGATCATCTTTACCTCTTCATTTTTATTTTATCATTTATTTCATGTTAATAGAAAGAAGTTAATAGAATCATAGTTGCTGTGTGCGTTTCTTTGCAATGGAGAACTGCTTCAGATAGACTTATTGTAATTATTCTAATTGTCTTTCCTGAAATTGCCCTACTAAAAGGTTGTAAAAATACTAATGGCAACTGAATATTAGTTTTATTGTAATTTTTGACCACCTCATCTTTCTGTCTCACAACAGCCCCATCTAGACGTGGCGACCTCCAGATTTTGGGTTTCTGTCTTCTTCACTGGCTATGTGGGTCTCTGCCTTGGGACAGTAGTCTCAAGAACCCAGCTCAGGTTCAGGAGGCCAAGACCAGGTAGGTTGTCTCTCTTACTGTTTCTGCAGCGAAGATTTAATAACCAGTAGCCAGGTGCTCTTGGAGCAGAGGTCAGGTGTGTCCTAACATATTTTTGCCATAATTTAGAGTGTCACTTTGTGTAAGAGAACATAATAGAGTTTGTGGGTATTTGGGTTAAGGATGTAACCGGTTGTTTACAGAGGCAACAAGCATTAACATATGTTAACACATCATAACACAAGTCCACAATCCTCCACTGTATTCTACAGTATAAAAACATTATCTGTTTGTCCATTTAAAATGACTTCTTACCTTTGGAAATTCTTTGTGTGATTCATTGATTTTCAAACATTTTTAAAAAAGTGTTGGTCAACAGACATAAATACATATTTAAATGCAGATGTATGCAAGCAGTCAAATGTTTCAGAATCCCTGAATTTTACAATTTTTATTGAAATTTAAACTGTGAATAACTTTAAATGGTACCATAGGTCAGTGGTAAACTGCCAATTATAGAAAAAATCACCAAAAAGTTCAAACTTAAGTACATTTTATGGAAAACAGGGATTTTTTTTTCAGGGATTAGGAACTCAACATAAGTTAATTTAAGCTTTGAAAGTTAATGCAAACAATTTCTACCGATGCTCAAACTTTTGTTGATTATTTACAAACCCTCTGTCTGTACAAAGGCAGTGTAAGAGCAAACTGTGTTGCTATGCCCTGTGATGCATTATTACAACAATTCTGTATTGCAGGAAGTAGTACTGTATATTTCTATATATATAATCAGAATGGTGAGGAAAAACAGATTGGTTGGTTATGGGTTCATCCTTCCAGATAATGATCTAAAACATTAGAAGAAAAAAAGACCAGCACAGTATCCAGACTTAAACCCCACGGAGCTGGTTTTGGATGGACTGGGCAGACAGTAAAAGAAAAGCAACACGTTTGTGGGAACATCTGCAACAGTGTTGGGGTGCAATATGTGATTTCCATTGTGGAAAGAGCATTATGAGTGTGTTTGGCTGCTGGATGAGTCAAAAAATTTAAGTTGAATTTAGTTCAACAAAAAGATATCTTGATTCCTTGTTTTTAAAATGTGATTTTTTTTAATTTGTTCAGTGCTTTAATTTCAGAAATGCTGAGATATTACATTTAAATTAAAAAATGGAGGTTATGAAACCTTTGACTAGTGTATAAACCTAAATATGTGTCAGTTACTAGCTTTCTTTCCTTCTCTCTCAGACTGATGGATGATCTGCCAGACTCTGTAAAGCAGCTGTCAGTGGGCAGAGCCAGTACAGGTAAGCCAAGCCTGCAACGCATCCTCTAATTCAGACTAAATCATGTGTTGGGCTCATATGCACGTGCATATGGATAATAGATGTTTTACTGTTCTTTCTGTATGCATAAGCAAGATATTTTAGACTAGTTCCTCAGTCATAAAAATGTACAAAGCATGAAAACAACTGATGTATTTAAGAACAATTTCCATTTTCTCAGTTTTTCCATTTGCTAATTTGCCTGATGTGCTCACAAGACTTGGCAACTGAAATTACGATACAGGACAAGGTACAATTTATATAATATAGACTGCACTCCTAACAGTCTCATTACCACAGAGTGTACAGCATTTGAATTCAAACTGAGTCACACCCAGGCTTTTCCCATGATTTTAAAATGATGACTTATTAGGAATTTATCACCATTTTATAAGGATTTCTCACCATGAAATAACTTTGATTTTAAAAAATATCTGCAAGTACTTTATAACAAATTCATGTTTATTTTTCTGATGTTATTCTTTTGCATTCATTAGATTATGCTGTGTTTTTAGTGCTTTCAGTGCTTCCTCTTAAAATTATTATCTGTTTGGTGGGAAAAACACAGTGCTACAGATACAGAATTATTTTGATTCTCTGTTTTTGTGGTTTTTTTTTTTTCTGAGTGGTTTTACAGGCACATATGATCTTCATGGGGCTATTGCTACATATAATAGCAGGGAAAGAAAATCAGCCAGTCTTATGCAGCCACTTCAACAAGACATTTCTGACATTTCATTGTAATGTGAGGACGGTAATGATGTTTTGTAGAAAGATGTCTTTGTTTCAGAACATATGATATTCTTCAGTATGTGAAGACACAGCAGCGCACAGGCACAAACATGCTGAAATCCCAGGATCCCACTGGTTTTTTTTTTCTCAGGAAACTGGACCAGATCTTAGTGAGAACACTCGTTCTCTCTGTTACCCGAGGCTCCAGAATAACTTTGTACCAATTAAAAAGTTGTCCCACTGACATGTCTTTTAATATTTGTCGTGTTTTAGCTTGTCTTTATGAGGAGAAGTCATACCTGTGTGTGAGGGCTTAGTGTGTGTGATGTATGGTTGGGACTGGGTGCTTGCTGCCTGCCACAGATAAGAGCCAGTTTATGCATCAACTAAGTCTATGTGTGTGTATGTGGGAGAGAGATCCAAGTTCTACCGCAGTATGTGTCACATATGTCGTCTGGCCGCTGTGATGTATCAAGGCTGACTGTGTATGACACTTCCACATATAGGCACAATGCTTATCCATGGCTGTGTGCATGCCTAATCTGCTCTCTGCAGGGAGATACATTGCCAGGCTGATGCATATCTGGACTCTGACATCTTTGGGTTCATCTTGCATTTGGTGCTGCATGACTTGATACTCCCAGAAATTATTCCATACTCAGGATGCACCACAACTGAAACTGGCAGCAGATTCAAATAGTTAGAAAAATTAAACAGTGCTGCTATTTCAGTGTATCACATTATCACATGTAGTTTCATTGATTTAGATTTATCCTGTGTCTTTTGCACAAGCACTAAATCTTGGACTTGTTGTTTGACATTATTCCTATTCTTAGATGAGGTAGCTGCATTCCTCCTCTGTGTGAAAACACTGGACTACAAAGATAAACCAGACTACCAGCATCTCAAGGACCTGCTGGCCAGTGCCCCAAGGACCTGCAGGGGAGTAATGCCTCAAGGACCTGCAGGGGAGTCGTCCACCAAGGTAGTAGATCCTCGTGCCAGGGAAAAGGTAAGGGTAACTAAGGCCTCGTGTCTACACAGCTTTTAATTGAATCAGTATATGATGCAAGATTTTGTCAGTCAACAGTGGCAGCTATGTACAAGACATTGTTTCCTGAGAGTTATGCATTGAAATATAAGATTCCATCAGGGACTGTCACTGTTGGAGCTAAACTATCCTTTGATTGATTGCAACAAAAGATTTTTGCCTCTGACAGAAATGCAAAACGTACTTGAGAATGTTTTCCAGAAAAGACTTACTTCACCCAGGGCCTTTAAGGGTGCTTTCACAACTGTTTGGGTAAAATGAACCCTAGCGCATTTGCTCAGTTAGTGTGGTTTGCTCGGTGAACTCAAATGCAGATGAAAACAACTGGACCGAGACTACTTGAAAAGGAGGATTTTGGTCCACTTCCAAGCACACTCTGGTGTGGTCAGTTTATCATCTTAAAGCAAACAGATCAACCACAGGCTCATTTTGTGACAGTAGATTTTTGATTTTAGCATGAATTCAAAAGCTAAACTACTAATAAGTCTATCCGCTGAATGTCTGCTGTTCAGGAAGCAATCTTATAATCAGTTCAATCTGTTTTAGCCATGTATACAGTGGCTTCAGAAAGTATTCAGACCCATTCATTTTTCACACACCTTATTGTGTTGCAGATTTCATTTTAAATTGATAAAATTGACATTTTTCCCATCAGCCTACTCAATAAACCAAGTCAGACCAAGGTCAAGGAACTCTGTAGATTCTGCAATAAAATTTTCTAGTGAGGCATAGATAAATGCAAGAGTTATAAGACCATTTCTAAGGCTTTAAGTGTTCCCAAGGTTACAGTGGCCCCGATAATTGTGAAATAGAAGTTTGGAAGCACCAGGACTATCCCTAGAGTTGACTGTCCGGCCAAATTAAGAAACCAGGCAAACAGGAATGTCAGAGATGGGAGAACCAGCCAGAGTGACAACCATCAGGCCCTTATGGTAGTCTTCTTGGAGTTTGCCAAAAAGCATTTGAAGGACTCTGACAGCATGAGGCAAAAGATTCTCTGGTCTTTATTTTTAGCTTTATTTGCCCTGACTTGAATGATAAATTCACATCTGCTGCTCAGCTGTAGTGACTTCCTGAAAAACTGCTGAATGACGTCACCTGGCAGAGAGAAGACCTCTAGTGAGCTGAAGATGCCATTTCCTCAACTATTTCCAACTGTTGACCAAGTTAAAGGTTTACAAATCATTTGGTAATCATTTACAAACACTTAATGCACAATATACATTTAGCAAGGCCAACCCACTGTGAAAGAAATGTCCCCTGATGTTCTTGAACTTTGCAGAGCAAATCTAGTCTAGAGCAAATCTGTCAAATATGCTTGCAAAGCACAGTTGTGTCAGTCTTTGATGGCCCACTCAAGTATAGTATGGCAGCCCATGTATACACTGACCCATTTTAACTGCAGAGATTCTTAGAAACAGTTCGAAGTCATCCAGTTTTCCCCTGATCTCCAGGCATATCCCAAGAAACAGCCATATGTAACTTGTAAGGGACAGCTGTTGTTAATTCAACTAGAAAGGAAGCAAGGAATGATTTTCAAATAAGGAAATTCCTTCTTTGTACTGTTACCTTCCAGTGTCTGCACTGTACTGGTGCAAAGAAGACAGTTCACGCTTGACAGAAGGGCAATTCTGAGCTCTAAATACCCATCAACTGAAACGTAAGAGGGCAAAACAGAAATGGGGTGATCCAGCAGCAGACACGGTGTGCTGGTGGTACATAAGATTTATGCTAAAAAAAAACAAAAAAAAACAACACATACTATAAAGTAATATTGCAATAATGATAGACTTCAGACTTCAGTATGGAAATGCTAGTGTGTAAGGCATAGATAGAAACAATCTTATAGTTACTGGGTTTTAGGGTGTGTACGTGCCACAGAAAGTTTTAACACTTCTTAACAGTTTGAACCATTTAATCACTGGTGTTTTACTAAAATAAATTTAATGAGTCAGAGGGCATTATTTTACATGAAATATTTTATGCATTCTGTGAAAATTCAACAACTTCAGTGTTGGTCACAAATATTCTTTGAGTCTCTTAATCCCAGAGTGGGAAAATGTGACAGCTCGAGAGTTAACCTCCTCCTCCTGAGCCCCCCCCCAATGAGAATGTCAACCAGAGGTGGTCAGGTCTAAAGCTGGAGGAGAACCACGATTCTCCTCAAATTTACCAGAATCACTTCTTGACCCTTCAGGCCCAGAGACCACTCTCACAATGGCCCAATTTGAAGAGGTTGATGACACACACTTTACACAGCACAGGATGTCTCCAATTATGCTGCTGATTTCCTCTCCTCTCCTTGTGTCATTTAATTTCCATGCTAAAGTGCTGGCCAGTTTGATCCCTAGTTACACAGAAGTGGCCATTTACAGGCAGTTTAGTGAGGAGACTAAATGTCAGTTGAGATAAAGGCCATTCAGTGGGCACATTTGCCACTAGTGTCGTATAAATATATTATTATTTTTTTTATCTGATAATGGTTATGAAGTGTCAAAGTTTTATTTAAGAGAAACTAGTCCAAGATAGGTATAAATATATAATACAAATACATTTCATAATTATCATAAAAAAAGTAGTTAGATATTTCATGATGAGGTTTAAAGAACATGGTAAAAGGATAGCAGCATAGTAGAACTGTTCAACTCAAGTGCCAAAATAAACTCAAATGTGAAGGCAAAATAAAGCACAGAGAGAAGTTTAGATATGAAAACATGAAACTTTCATTTTATAAACTGACATCAGCAATAAATCATCCCCACATTTTATTTATCAGCAGAGAGCGGGACACGCCAGAGGATCCCCCAAAGCCAAGCCTTCGGCTGTAGTCATGGATGAAGAAGTACAGGAAGGTGCGAAGTCTAAACCAGTGCCAGCTCAGTACAAAAGTGGACCTCGCCTCACTAAAGCTCAGTTACAGGTAAGGTCTGAAACAACTCGGTAATAAACACCTGAGTTCACTTTATTCAGTAGACCTTTCTACTACTGTGTAGGACAACCCTTTGCCCTCAGAACAGCTGGAATTCTTTGTGGTGAGGACCTTACAAAATGCTGGATACTTTCTCTAGAGATTCTGCTCCTGTGTTTGCTGCAGATATGTCAGCTGCACGTTCATGCTGCAAATCTCTAGCTCGACCACATCACAGAGAAGATCTATTGGATTTATATCTGGTGCCTGTAACTCTGCTGTTACTAACATGCTAGGCACCTGGCAATTTTCATTTTACTCCTCATCAAAGAAAGCTTTTTAATATTGCCACATGTACTTCTAATATAAGGACACCTTAAGGATGTAAACACCTTGATACATGTTCATTATATAAATTCATCTAAACTGTGTATTACTGTGAACAACGTTCATATAGCAATAATAAACTTTTTTGCTGCTTGCTCACAGAAGGAAAAAGACTTGCCTGCTGTCAGAAGACCACAGAGGCCAAGGCCCAAACACGTACAGACTTATGACGATGATAGTGAAGATGATGATGAAGAGGAGGCCAGACCCAGACCTATTCCCGCATGCTATCTCAGACCCCCTCCAATAGGCCCCAGAACTAATTTGAAACAGGTGTGAAACTAACATGTAAGAGCAGCCAGGCTCTTTATCTACAGTAACTGTCATTTGTGTAAAACTACATCAACACTTTACCTGTTTGGTTTTTATCTGTTAACTGATGAATGTTACAAAATAGGTTCCAAAGTGCTGCATTGTCAGTAAGTCTTTGTAAATATCTTCTAAAATATTAGAACTTCCTGTTAAGACTCAAGTTCCCAAGAGGCATTACAAAGAAACACAACAGTATTCAGCTGGCAGTCAGTCTTTCTTTATTTTAAGTTATTCACATATCACATAGTACAGTAGAACAGTCCATGTCATTGTCAGTTCTAAAAGAAACACGAACACTTGAACTGTCCTCTTTAACAGAAAACTAAATCCGAAGGGACCTCCAGGAAAAGAGGCAACCTGACTGTGACCTCAGCGAGACAGGAGGAAGGAGTCCACCCACAAAGGAGAAAACACATATTCCTGGACTGTGACAGTAAGAGCCAAACACACATGAACGGCAGAGAAAGATGGGATGAAAGGTTACACGACCATACATCAGGTTACAACCATCTACACTGGTGGGACAATGACCTCTGTTATGAACACAGAGACAACTTCAGTGACTCGGAAAGGTCGGCTCTCAAAGGTCCAGGACAGGAAGCTGGTCCCACGCAGAGGAAAGGCTTGTTGCCCTGGTTTGTCTTTGTAGGGGTCGCCCTTTTCTTTGGTGCTTGTGTTCTTGCAGCCAAAACACATGCAAACCCTTTTGATTAAGAAAACTCTTATTTTCAGCAGATAAAGGTTCTGTCTCCCTAAGCTATTCCCTAAAGTCGAGATGGAGCCGGGACACAACGCCACTTCTCAGGACTTCTGGGCTGACATTTTCACAGTAATAGGCTGCAATAGAAGGAGAAGCCTCAGTTTCTTCAGCTTATTAAATGGCTGGCACAGTTTTATGTGGAATAAAGGATCATTTTAACAAAATTTAAAGTTCTCAACTCTGACTGGACTGTAGATGAATCAGTATCACATACTTTACTCCTTTATCACAAAAGTAGCTTCAGTAAAACTGAAGACTGTGAATGTAGTATATTGTTACTAACACACTCAGCCACCTTTCAGGGAAGAGAAAGCTAGGTGATGTATACAGCCATGCTAATTAAGTATGCTGAATATCTATTGACTGTGCTGTGAAGGCCTTTATTAAACACTGTGAGGTGCAGACGTACCTTACTGCAGTAAGGACACTCTCCAAAAACAATGCTGAAGCTCTGCCTACTGGAGGGCAACGCTCGCAGCCACTGAAAGAAAAGGAAAAAGACTACTTAATCACATTATCACCTTGAATCTGATGTGTCAGTGTCAAGTGTTAATAACACTTGTTTCAGTGTACACTTATTACTGCACACTTAAATGGTATATTCAAGATTATCTAACACTTTGAAGCATTTCAAGGGTTTTTATGTGGAACTTTAGAATATATATAAACAAAGTAATCCCCATTCAGGCAGATAGGCAGGAGACAGGTACAGGCTTTTTACCTCTGAGTGCCATGCAGGAAACCTTGTGTGTATGCTTACTTAGCTCAGATACTGACAATGGAATGTGGCCTCTGGCTAACAGTGCCGCTGTTAGAACACTAAAATATTAGTACCCAAATGGACAAGTAACTATATTTTTAGTATATCTTATCTGGACCAGGGAAGTCCAGAAATGCACTGTATTTTATCTGTCTTTCATTTTCCAGATTCAAAACTCAGATTTTACTACAATATATGTATTTGGATCACAGCAATGAACAAAAAGAATGTACAAGATATATTAAATTATTATTAAATTAATCCACGGATTGCTGCTCACCTCCTGGCCTTAATACAACTCTGTTTAAGTATCATGATAAAACTGCATTCACATTACTTTAGCATGTGTTGTATATACAAACAGTCTTTTTTCATTCCACCTGGATCAAATAAATACTTTTGCACAAACCAGCTCGGGTTACATCTAGTCCTTGAGGTTTTGGTCTAAAGATCTCTTCTGAAATGTGTCTTCCTGAGTTTTAGTCAAGCCAAGTCAATATGTATGTATAGTAACAAATCATTACAGAAGTTATCTCAGGGCATGTGTCATATAGAGCAGCATATACAGTCTAGACTGCATTTACAGAGGTCCAACATTCCCCCATGATGCAGCAATAAAACATAAGGAATGTCTAAGCTAGCATAGTCATCTAAATTTAAAACTGTTAAACAGAAAGTCATTGTATACTTATACGAGGACAAGTGATATCTTAAATGTAACCTACCAATGCTTTGTTAGCGTAGGTATGACTTTGCTTTATATATATCTGCTTAAATACTAAATAGGCCATCATTGACCTATTATTATATATGACACTTATAACACTTCATAACAATTTTAAGTGTTTTCAGTGGTTAAAAATCAGTTTTCTGCTTAGTCTGTCTGTTCTTGTCATAACTTTTCATTAATCAGCACTGAAGAGTGACACTAATGTGGACAGACACCTGCTGACAGAATGGAAAATCTGGGTGCGCTACTCAAAGTTGTACGTGTGTGTGTGTGTGTGTGTTTGTGTCCATACCTCATGCAAACAGGCCTGGTGGAAGGGTTGGCCACAGTGAGGGTTGTTACACACCTGATCAGGGATCGCAGCTTCAAGACGATAGGAGTAACAAATCCCACACTCAACACTGAGACCCTACACACACACACACACACACACACACACTGAAATCAATGAACTAAAATATTTAGCATGCATGCTTATACAGTATAGCTACAGATGCTAAAAATTTGGGCAGGACCTCTGTAACCACTTGGAGACAAGCAACCTTCTAGTTAAATCTAGTTCTGATATCACCTTCTAACACACTGAACTTTCTCTCTCTCCAGTCCCACCATCACACACACACACACACACACACACACACACACCACACACACACACACACACACACACACACACACACACCCTTCTCTCTGCTCTTGTTTGCATTTTGGCGTAATGAGAAGCTCCTGTTTTTCCGGAGCTATCCATTAAGACAGAGGATGGCAGGTTTAAAAAAAAAAAAAAAATCAACATCTGGTCAACTCAACTTTTTTGCACTCCTCTGAATGTTAATGAAGCTGAGGCATTAATCACTGCGGTGACAGCGGATAAACACAACGCCCTTTCAACCCATCCGCAGAGAGGAGGGGAAAAGAACGTGTTTTAAAAAAAAGAGAGATAAATGGTTTTGCATAATTAAAGCGATTTGATAGTGCAGAGGATTCTGCCATCTTTGTTATTCTAATGATCTTATCTGTTAACAACCCAATTAAAGGAGAATTTGTGCCCACCTCTTGGAAAAACAAAACAGAGAGAAGAGAAAAATATGGAAATAGAAAAATAGGCAGTAGTGTATGTCCGCCCCCTTATAACTTAAAGCTCAAACAGACAAACAGAAGTATGCATGCATAGATGTAAACAAACACACACACACACACAGCTCCTTGAGGTAATCGTGATGGGAGGGGGCAACTGTGTGACATACAGATTTTCCGTGGGTGGCAGGTGACGGGAATTCGATCTCCAAAACATCCCGGAGGTTGTGAAAGACGCTGGAATCCGGGTTCCTGCCAGCAGACCACAGACAGCTCCTTCACACACTAATTAACCACATGCAAATAAGCCTGCAAAAACACTGGGGGATGATTAGGAGGCTTTCACCAATGGTATTTAAAAAAAATAAGAAAAAAAAAAAGACGAAAAAAACCAGGAGCCATTTTTTGCTGCTTCAAACTGAACAGTGGTGGAGGAAGATTTCCTACAGACTTGTCATGCAGGGAGACGAAATACATAATCACTCTTCATTTTGTAATTAAGTACAGATTTAAATTCTGCACTTTATTACAAAATGAAGCATGATTATCTATTATTTCCTGACAGATTATCAGATGGTTCTTTGCTCTCAAAGCAGTGGAGCCAATGTGCAGGTAGTGACTTTGACACTGGTAATGCTACTGTGTACAACGGTAAAAAAGACTCCACATGAGGCTGGATGATGTTCATGAAAAGATCAAAACTAACAGTCTGTCCTGTGTGTGTCTCTGTTGTGTATGTCATTTCTCTAAAGATCAACTGTTTGTTGCCCACACAGTGTCTTTTATTTTTAGTATTACCCAGCCATCCTGCTAAATACTTACTCCTTAAATGTGCTAGTGAGTATTTACAGTATTTACACCGGCAGGTAGTTGAAAATAATCTCTAGCGAATGCACTTATTAACATTTGCTAGAAATCGTAGCAGTCAGACGCTTAAAGAAATTACTGAGCCTTTTTTCATGAAACTTATTTGTGTAATGTTTTTAAAGCAACACTATTCAGTGTTTTGGCTACTTGAGCACAGACTTCTACAACAAACTAAACAGATAAGAAAGACTGATAACTGCAGGTTTAAACACCAAAACACTGAGCTGAAAGGTACTAAAACACTGTGGAGCAGAGGGGAACTGCACAGTTGGTGATAAGTTAGTCACTACAAATGATAACATAGTCATTTGGCTCATTATTATTATTATCATTATTAATAATAGAACATTTTTGCAAATCCACCTTAATGTTATACATGTTTAATAGGAGCCAATAGGGTTGGAGCTAAGTGTAAAGAGGTGTAAAGCACATCCTTTAATGACTAATTCTGTTGAATTTTAATTACAGTTTGACAGCATTTATACACCAGAAATACAAAAAAAAAAAAATAATAATAATAACATGATAATCATCATGATTCCACTGAAAGTTGAAATCATTACATTAAATCATGACCCATTCATTAATTCAAGTAAAAGCCTGGTTAGTGCAGAGGACCTTACCATGAGTGCATATTGGCGTTCAGCTTATTCCTCAGCAGAGTCACCACTGCAGTAACAACAACAACAAAAAAAAAAAAGGAAATTGTTTAGTTTTGGATGTAAAGTGTACTACTTATAAACGCCTTAAATTTGAATTCTTTTTTCACACATTCCAAACAGCTGCAGTATACGGTCTAAGCCCTCAGAAAATGATATGTCTGTATGTCTTAGAAAAACATCCTCTGCAGAGCCTCAAACGCTGTGTCCTATTTGACAATGGCCCAGTTCACCACAGACAGCAGAGTCACCACAGTTGGACATGAACCATCATTGCCTCCTCTGTTCCACTGGGGAACTCTGCTTTGTGAAGTACTCATCACTTTCACTATTTGTTATTCCTAAATGCAAAAAAGCAATATTTCTGCGTGACCCCTCATATTTGAGGGTCGCTGCCTGCCTCCCATCTTGGCTGAGGTGTGTATGTGTGTAGTATTGTTTGAGATGCATTGCTAGGCAACAGGCTAGGATTTGCATGACCTTGAGTTTACAGAAACAATGGCAAACATTTGACAGGGACTTAAATAGAAATTGGGAACTCGCTGGTATGCTTCATGTTAGCCTGGTAAGAATGAAAATGTGCCACTCTGGAAGCGTGTCCTCTGACATAATGTACACTGGGTAGGGGAGGGGGACACACCTCTGAAAGGCACAATGACGAAATTCATTCTAATGCATTGTTGGCTAGGGTATAAATGTAGGTAAATAAACTGCATTCAGATAGTTTGTTTGTTTTCTCTAGGACGCTGCACTTTATTCTGCCAGCTGTCCTTCTAAAACCAAACCCAGCTTGACAGTCCTGACCTTTGAGGAATCTGACACACCAAGAGTCCAAAATGATGGAGGCTACAATGTTAGGTGTGTTAAATGACAATGTAACTAGACATCTATTGTGGGTACATTTTATCGTCCCACTTTCTGGTGTGACCAAGTACTTACACTGTTGATCCATTAGGAAAGTCAACAACAAAGGTACCTTAAAAACACAATTTACTCAGAAACCTCATTTGCACCCGATGAGTGTTTTATAATGAGTAGAGGATTTTCCATGCTTTAATACAGTATGTCAGTTTTGGGTGTGTAATGGAGCAGATACACCTCTCATGCTCTTGTGCTGACTGAGAATGCACTTTGAAGCGCTGCCATGTATCTGGGGTCCTACGCACCATGCTCAGCTCCCAGCAGGCAGCACTCTGGCAGCATCTTAGGGTGTCTGGGATCTACCTCCACTTTGATGGATATGTTGTTTCCTGCACACACAGACAGGGATATAACCACCACCAACAACAAGTTACATTTTTATCATATGAAAAATATTTGTGTTACTGTGTATGTGATATTTTGTGTTGATCAGTTGCATGATCAACCTACCACCTAAACAGCGCTATGTTAAAAAGTCAAAAGGCGTTTGAAAATAGTTTACTGAAAGTATTTATCAGTGCTTATAGGACAGATTCCATGCTTAAAGTCATCTCTAGACTTTATAGAGGCCTACAGGAAATAAAAATAGTGAATACCACATATATAAAACACTACCATACAGGATCTTCTAGCTGCTGGAGGTTGTGTCGTTCTCAGGAAGCCAATCACTACCATTTGTTCTGGGCCTGTCCAAAAATAAATATTTTCTGGCGCAAGGTTTATTCTGAACTAGTAACTATATTTGGAACTGACATTACATTTAACTGGGATGAACTTTTGGGCTTGTACACTCAGCTAATGTAAGTGTGAAAAATAAATATTTATTTGGAGTACTGAGTCTAGTTGCTAGAAAAGCAATTACAAAGAAATGGCTCAAGCCAGACATCCCATCTATAGATGAATGGTATGATATTATTTACGATATATATGTAATGGAAAGAATCACTTTCTCAATGAGGCTCCAGCAATCTAAATTCAATGACATCTGGAAGCAGTGGCAAATGTACATTTCCCTGAAACGCACTTCTTTTGTTTAAGTTTCTTTTCTATATCAAGTTGTACTTGACTGGTTAAATACATTGCTGTAATAATGCGACAGAAAACACCCATGTTCATGTTGTGTTACTTCATAAAATGCTTTGTAAAAGGATAAACAATAAAAAAAAAATATAATAAAAAAACCCTGTGAAGTCCAATGAGACATTATACAGTGTGTGATACTGGATTATACACACAAGCATCAAGTGGCTGTGCTGAGATCTGCCTGAATGTGTTGTACTGTACCGATGGCGATCCGTCTCATGGTGTTGGACCGGCTGGGTTTTTCTGGCTCCAGAATCCAGGTGTTGCGGTCAATCTCATCCAGGACGTCCCAGAACTCTGTCAGGGACTCCAGAACCTGTAGAAACTGGTTGTGGAGCTGCTCCAGAGTACTCTACCAAACCAGAGCAGAACAAAACAAAACAGAGGTCAGTTACAATAGAGCATTCCAACAGCAGTGAAGCCTCTGTAATAAACTATATTTTCTTCATTGTTACTGAAGTTGACCTTCATTGACACTGAGTCCAAACTGCTGCGGCCATTTCTGGCCAACCTGCTCTAGTTAACTGTGCTCACCACACCTCCATGTATCAAGCATTGCAACAACGCTGCACCTACGTCTAGCCAACAGCTTGCTGCAACTTTGTCTTATCATCACAGTGAAGTTGCCTAATTTATCTCTGCCTGCGCACAGACCAACCATATCTACTTTATCTACTATATACCAATACACTAACAATACCATTATCTACTAAGCTAGACCTTACATTTAAAGCTTGGTTGATAGACATATGTGAAATATAAGCCGAGCAATTTCTCGACAAGCTGTTGGGGGAAAAAAAGGAAATATGGCCATTTTCCAAAACATCAAAATATTCCATTAAAAAGAGCAAAAGAGGTTGAAAATTCTTGTCCTCTGGTTAGTGTAAGCAGCAGATATCAATTAGAAAAGTTCCAAAACAAACCCCCCCCCAAAATAAACCAGACTGTTTGACAGTTTGAATTTTAGTCACTTCTTTTTTTTTTTTGTATTTAAACTGAATGATCCTTGTTTTAATGTGACATCAGGGGATAGTTTAAACACTAAAGGCCTGCCCTGAGAAATAGTGATTTCACCACATTTCACCCTTTTCAGACATTCTAAGGATCACATTATCGATGTATTAAAAGAGACAAAAAGAACAATCAAACCGATCCATAATGAAAATGATTGTTAGTTGAAGCCCTGCAGTTAAATAGAGCTAATTGCTGTATGAAATGCCTCCAACAGTAGCTTGGAAGCGGTAAATTTTGATCAGGCTTGTGTTCTAAAGAGTGCAATCGCTAGGGCTGCATGAAAAAAAATCACTACTTCACTATGCATTCAGGTTACACCTCATTCACGTGTTGGCTTATTTGTTTCACAACAATTTATACTTTAGTTTTTGATACATATACTGCAGATATACTGTCTCATTTGAGGCAACTGGAGTGAACTGACAGTGCAGATAGCAACCGACTAGTTGGTTAAAACTGAAACAACTTAAGGTACATAAATGTTCATATACACACACACGCACAGAAGAGAAAGAGATGCTGATGTAGGTGTGGGAGAGCAATACAGATGGAATGAGAAGGAAAAAATTAGGGGAAAAAATGAACCAAAAATTATGGGTCATTGTGCCAGCACAGTGCACACAATTAAGCATCGTCCAGGTGCTGAGAGCCTCAGCAATTACAGCCCAATTAATGCCAGTGCCATGATTACAGTTACTGCTAAGGATAACTATGCTAGGCTCAGTTCAGAAAGAGAGAAAAAAAAAAAGGAAGAAGAGCTGGTAATTGAATTCCTGCTGTATCTGAGAGAAGAACGTGGGTGAGGGTAGAGGGCTGTAAGAAAGTATGAAAGACACGGAATCTAAGCTGAGATTTGCTCCTTGGCCATCTCAATCAGTCCTCTTTATCTATTTATGATATCTCTGACTGACCTCAATTTAGTTCTTAAAAGCAGCCAGGCTTAAAGAATCCACTCCTCTTTACATATATGCTTTCAAACTTAACTCTATTTAACCTATTTTCAATATATCCTTTTCTCACTGAGCAGCCTCTAATTTATAAAGGAATTAAGAATTAATCATTGATTCCTGTCAAAAAATACTCTCACACTATAGAACTGCACACAATATGGTACTGCATTGCTGGTGGTTGTAGCGCCTATATTTATGTATGTGTTATGAGCTAGTATAAGCCTGCTAACATTACTGTAATCTCCTTAGACAAGAATGAACATGAAGGCACTGAAGTACAAAACACAATCAGTAAAGTGATCACAGATAGTTAAGTCTATACAGTGTGTCAGTGAATGCACCATGGAACCACAGACTGCCATAGACCGATTGTTCTGTTTGTCTTGTCTTGCTTTCTCCAGAGCTTTTGACTGAATTTAATGATCTTCTTCAGCAAACACTACTTGTCCAGGTGTCATCATGTGACACCTGAGTTCCATTTGATGAACAAGGTTGTGAGATACAGGCGAAAGCTCTGGTGAAACGAGTTGACCAAAAAAGTAGTCTATGAAAGCATATGTATCATAATAGATAGATATGGATTTTAATTTATGGATAAATTAAACACTGTTTTATGTGTTTTTTAAATAGATATTCCTGTACATTAAATATCTGATAAAATTATCTAAATTTATATTGTTATATGGCATGTATTATCAAACTGCGCTACCTATCCTCCTTATACATATTACACATTTTTGGAAATTTTGAATTTTTAAATATTTTGCCTTCTCAGGTGCCTAAAAACTATTAAATGAAAGATATTTAAAAATTAGTAAACATTAATTGGCTATTAGGGATGTTTTAGTATGTTGATGGACATAAAATTTTATAGCTGTAATTATTAATCACAAAACTGATCAACAGATTAATCTGTGGTTCTAATAACAGAATACAGTTTTTTAGCCCTTCTTCTGATAGGGTCAATCCTCAGTCCTCACACACATTCATATTTTTATTTACACTGAAACTTCCACAGTATCTTAATATATGCAGTTTTCTGGTTGTTAAAACCCCCTTTGTGTAGCACAAAGGACAAACTACACACACACACACACACACACACACACACAGAAGTTTATTTTTCTTCCCATTCTAGTTCCAGAGTGGCACGTCTTGGCTCTGCAACAGAGCAAGCAATAATTACTCATTCAAATGAACATGTCAGGACTGCCGACAGACAAGCCCTTCCCCCCGCTGCACACACACCCGCACACATCAGACAAAAACACACTTGGCACAGACGCAAGCACACAGACACACACACACACACACACACACTTCATGTTGCAGTGTGGGAGAGATCCATCAACGGCACAGCAGGCTGACAGGCTCCATACGGTAGCGCTGTTCTAAGCTGGTCCTCACTGTACGCCTGCCATGTATCAGCTCAGCAACACACACGCACACACACACACACACACACACACACACACACACACACACACACACACACACACATGATATATTTGAAACAGAGATGCTATGCTCAGATATGGAGCAGTAGTTTTTATGATTGACAAAGTGACTGTAAAAAATATCTGTGTGTGTGTGTGTGTGTGTGTGTGTGTGTGTGTGAGAGTAAGTGACACATATACTCAGAGGCAGTGGCAGAGATGAAAAGCAGTGTTGGAGGGAATGAGGCAAGACGGCAAACAACAATAATGAGGAGGCAAAGACATACAAAGAGCCCACAGCTGGTTTTACAACAAAGCATTTTAGTGCCAATTATAGTGGACTAAATCTGAGGGGCTGAAAGAAAATGTCTTAATACAGCAGGTGGAGAAGTGTTTTGCCAAATTATGCAATAGGTAGAAGAGGATGACTCAAGTGCATTTGTGTAGTGCTTAATCACAGTTTGAGTCTTAAATGGCAGCAGAACGTCACACTACAAAACACTGAATGGAAACATCACCCTGTCCAAGTTTTAGGCCCTGAGGATTAACAGTGTAGAATTACTGCTTCACGGTTGTATGTGTGAATTCTTGAGATGGCAAAAAACTTTTTTGTGAAGTGACAGAGACCTAACCACCAAATTCCGACCAATTCATCTTCCAAGCAAACGTTTGTGCCAAATTTAGAGATTCCTTCAAGGTGCTCACGAGGCCCAAAACATGTCTTATGAGGTTACAGTGAACTTGACCTGTGACTTTTAACCACCAAATTTGAATCAGTTCATCCTTGAGTCCGACTGAACGTTAGTGTCAGATGTAATGAAAGTCCTCCCCGGGTGTTCACAAGAACATGGGGTCAGCATGACCTTGAATTTTGATGTCCGACCACCAAAATCTCATCACTCAGTCCAAGTGAACATTTGTGCCAAATTGAAAAATTCCCCCAAGGCGTTACATAGATATCACGTTCAAATGTTCACAATATTCACTCTAATGTTCAACTGCCAAAATCCACACGAGAGAAGCTCTGAAATGATACAAGTGCTGCTTCACTCATATGAATCAACTGTTTGTGTGGTTTATAGCAATAACATTTCAGCAGCAGCAAGTGCACTACAGACCTTTTTTTTTGTCCTAGGTTTAACTTCTCGGGCTGTATGACTGCCCTACGCTCTACTCAACATGTCAGGCAGAGAAGCAGCAGTCAGTGCTCTGTCTGATTCTACACAGGATGCACCTGAATCTGATAATAACCTCCTTCATTTTCTCTGGTGATAAAACTGGAGGTCTTACACCACACTGCTAGTAGTTGTTTCATCTGTGAGATAGATGAAAACACACCATTAAGGTGGATTTGTTGTTGTACATTAAGGGGTAGCTTCAGAGCTAACCCACCCTGTACCTGACATGGACATCAAAAATTTTACTACACATGGGGCTATAGAGTGCCTATAGAGTTTCCATGTGGAGAGCTGTGATTGGTCAGCTTGTATTTTTCCTACATTTTCTTTGATGCTGAAATCCATTTTTGTTGTAAACCTTCTTCTGACTACAACTGCCACTCTTTATCACAATCAATAAATAAACGTAAACTATGAATTGCAATGTAAAAGATCTACGATCACGTAGTTTACCTGTCCCTTCCTAGCCATCTGGCACACAGCTGCACATAAAATCCTAAAAAAAAACTGAAAATAAACTTCAAGCAAAACTCACATGCAGCCTAATTTCAAAGTCCTAAATACAGTATTATTCATCAATGTTGGCTTGGTATTTAGCCACACAGATTGGCCCATTTCTAGCCACCAGACACCTGACATCTTTTTGATGCAAGTTCATCAATTCTTGGCTTAAAAGTTGTGAGCTGCAGCCACTTTCAGGGTGGAGGCACAGTGTTTTTCAGTAAGGTGGGATCTGTCAGAAGACATGTTGGTCTTCATCACAGAGAACATTTGCTCACATTGATAAATACTCCCCAACATGCTCAGGACACAGGCAGCATGAAGGCAGAGCTGTGGTATCGTGTTTGGGATGAATGGTGCAAAACCGCCTGCAACAAAAGTCAAACTTGGCCTTCCCATGCTGCGTTTGACTCTCCCACAAACACAGTTTTGTTTAGCATATCCATGATCAGCTGTTTGTGTCCTTGCAGTTTTATATTCAGGGTGTTGAGATGCTCCATAATGTTAAAAAGTCAAGCTCGGTGAGGGCTTTCCCCTTCATAGTCATGAAAATTTCCTAATGCAGCTCATAAATCTGCAACATTTACATGGCTTAGCCAGTGTACCTCTGTGTGGAATGGTAGATCTTCATATTTCTAATTTTCCTCCTCCAAAAGTGCCCTGGATTGGCGACAGTTCAAGCCCACATGAAATTCACTGTTTTTCGTAACCACTGTCATCACATATTCCATGCCTAAGACAGAAGGTTTCCTGATGTATAAAAGCAAAAGAGCCACACTGCTCACAGTCAGTTCTCTTCCCGTACCCCCCTTCTTCTGGCATCTTTGCAACTATTGGTTGTCAGCCTCACAAGTTTATCCCATGGTAACCCTGGTTTCATTATCCACCTCTCCACCACATCCTGGCCTGTGCTTGTTCCTTGCATCCAGTTTTAAGTCCAAGAGGTCCTCAGTAAGGGACAACTAGGCATCAACAGATGAAAATTGCCAGCTAAGCTGTGCTTGTCTTGCTATAATTGCAAATGGGCAGATAGGCCATGGTATTTCTAGCAAGAAATATAACTTCTAGATGTGACACAACTATATTAATACAACACAGAATAAAAATTTAATTGCAAGAAAGTAAAAACTAGTCAAGATATGAATTCTATAAAATGACATCTTTGTGTAAATAATATTCTTGATCACTGTAAACAGTCAGCAACAACTATTTACATGAATACATTTTGCAAATTAGGGTTTCTTGAATATTCAGTCCAAATTTCAACCCAATCCTGTGAAAAATAAGTGATTCAGGTCCAGAATACACATACAAAGAACTGCAAAAATGATGAAAGGGCCAAACTTCAAAAATTCATCACTAAGAATTTATTTTAGAGTAAACCTGAATTATGCAAGATTCTATGAATTTAATAGAGGTTTTCACATAAATTCTCTCCAGAAAATCAATGACAAAGTTCTGAATTCTGGATAAGCTGGTATGTAATGACATTTTTACAAGCTTGCTGATCATTTTCAGTTTTGTCAAACTTTAAATGAAAACAAACCCAAATATTTGAGTTCAGAAATAGACGATCATAGCCTGTCTACTGACGTTTAATTCAGTGTTTAATGTTAATTTTTGTGGTACCTTTCTCTCAGATGGAGAATAATAGTTAAAGAGTTTAGACTTTGTTATTTGAAGATACAGAAGCAGTATAAATCTATACAGTATTTTTAATGTGTATAGTGGTTTATGGTTCATTAGTTAATGCAACATCACTTTTCAGTGGTGATAATTTGTCAAATACTAAGAAAACAGCTTCAAGTTTTTATTTATTTTGTGTGTGTGTGTGTGTGTGTTAGTACGACTTTGCAGCAGCCTATTTACATTGTTTGCATCAACTCACCTTCTAGAAGCTTTTGCTGGCTAGAAATTCATTTGACTGTCACTTTGTTCATGCTGTTTCTCTACATACCTGTGGTGTCCATGTTATGGCCAGAGGGACTGGGAGGTCAGCTGAGCATTCAGGAGCTTCTGTCAGGGTGCTGTGGATGCAAAAGATGGGACAGTTATGTACCTTTTAAATTCATTTTCCTAGTTTATTAACATTAATATCATTTAAGCATTTCAGCCTTTATTGACAAGGGCAGAGCAGACACAAGAAAAGGCAAGGGAGAGAGAGGGGATGACATGCAGCAAAGGGCCCAGGTTGCTGCAGTAAGGACTCCGCTTCGATGACCATCTGAGCAATCGACGCACCTTTACCTGCTGTCTTCTATATAATACACATTTTCACAGGCAGTAATTCCATCAGCACAGTCATATCAAACTGACTAGTCTGCTACTCTGAGTTCCTTTTCTTTAACTTAATTCACTCATTCACTAATCATATACCAATTACTTCTATTTTGGTGTTTTTTTTCCCCACTGCTGTTAAACTATTCTTAAGAAAACGCTTCTATAAATTTTTCACATTTAAAGCCTTCTAGGGGCATAATCACTACTGTTCCTCATAGGCTTTTAATGTGACATGTGAGTGGGGATTTTTTTTTTTTTTTTTTTTTTTTTTACAGAGAATAATTACTGGATGAAAAGTGTGCTTCTGTTCAAAAGAGAAACTCAGAGCAGTACAGAGGAGAATAGACATTGTTGCCCTGATGTAATATGCTGTAGAAATGTACATCATGATGCTATTAAAGTACAGGTAATTCTATTTGTCCTTAATGGCTTGTTAGAGCAATTGGTCTTCATTTGTTTAGTTTAGTTAACATGTAGTCATTTGAATACCGTCTTGTTTTAAAGAATTTTCAGAAAACCCTAGCATCAGTTGTGGTCAGCTTTAATATGATGCCAAAACTTCATTAAGTCTTCAATAACGATGCGTGTTCAGGACATACAAGCCACAACTCACGAGCCAGATTCCCTCTCTACTTTCACCTTCAACATCACACTACTCTCTGTCCTTTCCCAGTGCTCTTCCTTTCTCACTCCCCTGCCAGCCAAGCCTCCATGTGTCTGTGCCAGTGCTGCCTCCTCCCTAGCTGTGCCTGGTGAGGGATGACCTGGCGCTGAATCTGATGGAAGCAGCTGGAGCATAGGGAGGACTCCAAGCTATTATTACCCGGTGCCAGAGGGGTGAGGAGGGCCAGGTGGGCAGGTGGGCACAGAGTGGGGTCCCTCCACCCTTCCTTGTCCCCGGTGGATGTCATCTGGGCTTAGGTAAGCCCTCACCATGCCACCCACCAACCATTCCCTAGAATATGCATCACTGCAGGGAGATACTTACAATCCTGCCAGCTACTACACACTCACTTCTGACTAAATTTTAAGTTTCAAAGAGGCAAGGGTGACAAACATAACTTTTAAGTTTCTGAAATTTTGTGTATGCTTCACCCTCAATAATTTTCATTGCAAATAATAATGTGTAAAAGTACCTTTTCAAGGCTAGGGTCATCACCATTAAGCTCTGTCCTTTCCTCTATTCCAAATGCTAAATGTTTTCAATGAAATCTACAACATATGCATCCACACTGCATTCAGAAAGTGTTCATTTTTTCCCATTTTGGTTTTTGTTATACTGCCTTATGCTAAAATAATAAAACAAATCCCTCATCAATCTACAATCAAAACCTCATAATGGCAAAGCCAAAACTAATTTTATTTTTTTGGCAAATGTATTTATTTAAAGAAAAAACTAAAATATCATATTAACATAAGTATTTAGGCCCTTTGCTTCAGGTCACTTGTTCACCTCTCTTATCGAGGTCCTTCTCTCCTGATTGCTCGGTTTGGCGACCAGTTCAAGGAACTTAAGAATTATGGAGACAATTATGCTCTTGGGAGCCTTCAATGCAGATTTTTTTGTAGCCTTCCCCAGATCTGTGCCTCTACTACAATCCTGTCTCTGAGCTCTGCAGGTAGGTCCTTCAACCTTTGCTCTGATACACACTGTCAGCAGTGAGACCTTATATAAACAGATAAATCACATTCTATAAACTGAATGTGAGTTGCTTCTAATATAGATTTTTTTTTTTTAAATCACACAGGTCATGTTTAAAACTTAAATTCATCCAACCACATTAAAATATTTATCAAATTCTTCCCAAGACTTTTCTACATGGGGATTTCATTGTTCCTAGAATTTTCATGACCATACAAACTGTGCTGTAGAGTTAAGTCTAGACACATCTACAGTTCAGTATTAAAATCAACCAAAATCAATGTGTTTTCCAGAGACCAGATGCCATTAAACACAGTCTGTCACCTCTTCTCTGACAATCTGGAGATCTTTAACATACAAACATTCTGTATTACAGTACTATTCTACCAGACTACCTTTATCTCTACCCACAGTAGATAAAGGTTCTGTGTAACTCTCTTAATAGAAGCCAGCAGAGACAGCAGCTTTTCTGACGTGTGTGGGTGTACTGGTCCTCTCTATGCATAGAGGCACCTTTTCCAGCATGCTCAGGTCTGTGTATAGATGTTTTATCTGTGCTACATCTTAGTCACAGCAAGTTATCATGTCTTTCCACACCCTCTCCAGTTTGACCTAGATATAAGGGTGCAGATGTAAATCGCTCATTTGCTATCAGCAAATTGAACATCCAAAATTCGTTTGGTGAATTCGACCTGTTTGGATTTAGATTGGCTGTAGGTCAACATCAAGATGTAGAGTATTCCATGTGATGATGAATAATTGCGTCCTTAAAGTAAACTGTGTGTGTGTTGCTCTGTGTGCAGGAGTGTGTAGGTGTGTGTCTCTCTTACCTTAGACTTGAGTTTAACAGTGAGAATGTGCTGCCTTCCAGAGGAGTCCTGTGCCTTCAGTCTCAACGTTCGGAACTCTGTGTCTATGAAAAGCAGCCTGAAGATGAGCACACACAATACATACACAATAAATCAACATCCATTCGCACAGAAGGGTACACACGCTGACAACAGCCATCATTCATCATTAATCACAGCAGCAATATTGAGATATCAACTCTGCCTTCAGATTTATTACTTTAGGTACCAACACGGTGACATCATCTCCACATTTACACCTAAATCCAGCAAGACATAACTACAGGCTTTTTCCTCTGAATTCTAATTTGCATTCTTCTCCAGCAAGTTCTTTTTAAACGCTTTAATGGTGGAATATAACAAAACCAATCATGTTGAGGGAGAGAGCATTATTTTCATGCTGAGTCACCAGAAACAAAGTGGATTTTATGGTTTCTAATAAAACTAAGGGAATACACTGACTGCATGTACATTCTGTAAATTGCACAAAAGTCTGTAATCTGACAGTCCTCACACTGTGCTGTTTGAATACAGCTTTCATGACACATTACATTAATGCTGTAATTGCACACTAATCTACATAGACACTTTTAAAGAATAAATGTGATGAATACTGAAGGTATATTTGATAAAACAAATGACATTTACATGAACTAACTCAAAATATTGATCCATTTAAATACAATTCTAACAGTTCCCTTCAACAGAATAGGTTAGTTGTCATACTGCCCTGAAGATCTGCTTACCTTATAATAATTTTATTAGTTGTGGTTTCAAACAAGCTTTATTGTCTAGTTCAGTCCTCCCACTCATTAACCCGGGTTAGAGTTAACACAAACAAACTAACTGATCGAGGCAGCGGTATTCCAGTAACTCCCGTGTTCCACTCCACAGTAGAGTCTGATCGTGACATACAGTACAGCAACAAAGCCAAGCACACCATTCTTTCTCAATACTGCACAGATCCCAAAGATTTTTGTCCTTATCATTCATTATACCAAAAAACATAAGGCCAAGGTTAAAAAAAAATACTGGAGTTATCCTTTTGGTTGCCTTGGCAACATATTTTATAGGTCACCCAAAACACTGTTTATTTGGCATATTTTCCACTAGACATTTTTGGACAACTAAACATGATACCAGCCAAAAGCTGCCATATGCCGGCTAAGGTAAACTCAGGTATGACAGACTGGCCTTGATTACCTTACAGTAAGTATTTAGTTAGCAAGGCTACTGAAAAGTGGCTTACAGATGCCTTTGGCAGTCTCAAGCAGTTGCATGACCCTTACCTTGCATGTAATAGCTGGCCCTTAAAGAATTTCCATACATCTCTTCCCTTGACCTGAGACCCTTGTTGTGAAGTCCACCAGGTCTGCCTATATAATTTGCATATTGACATCCAATCACAATCAGGCAGAACTGAGATCAGAAAAGCTTAGTAATACCAGGTGAAAATGGGGTATTTGTTGTTTTAATGTTTTTGTCAGGTGGCACGGTGGTGCAGTGGTTAGCACAGTCGCCTCACAACAAGAATTCTTTTTGTGTGGAGTTTGCATGTTCTCCCTGTGCCTGCGTGGGTTCTCTCCGGGTACTCCGGCTTCCTCCCACCAGTCCAAAGACAAATGCACGTTGGGTTAACTGATGACTCTAAATTGCCCATAGGTGTGAATGTGAGTGATAATGGTCGCTTGTCTGCATGTGTGCGATGGACTGGCGATCCGTACAGGGTGTACCCCGCCTCTCGCCCAATGTCAGCTGGGATAGGCTCCAGCCCCCCCCCCCCCCCAACCCTTAACGGATAAGCGGTATAGACAATAAATGAATGTTATTGTAATTTTGTTGCGGCTGTTATCCACAATGCCTGGGCAAGTACTGGTGTAAGTTGCTTAAAGACACCTTGACAGGTCACGACAGAGCAACTGACTGCCAACGAGCAGAAACCTAGGTCAACGTCATTCTGCAACTGTTGAGTTAAAAAACAAACAAAAAAACACGCTAAAGATTTTAGCAGTTACAGAAGTCTGATTCAAGCTCTCATAATATGTATCTTCAAATGACCTTAAGGTAGAGTTATATTTTCAAGCTTGAGCCAACCTGTAAATCAGACCCCCTCCATCCTAAGCTAATTATAACCCATTGAGGCTGAGGGCAAAATACTGATCTGGCCTAAGCATGCATCAACACTGATGTCAGATTTACTGCTGCTCTAGTCCTTCTCTAGTCCACTGAGACTTGAAGACACAATACTGATCTGAGACAGAGGATTGGACAGTCCTCCAGATTTACAGTACGTCACGACGCTCTGTGCTGAGGCCGACATGGCTGTATATCTGCTGGAGATTTATGGAGTGTGGTAGAGGGGGGGTGATGTGAGCGGTGTGCTCAGGAATGACACACACACTTAGGGAAGTGATGGAATGATGGGAGACGGTGTCCGATTTGCCCGACTCATAAAAGTGTCTGCTTGCTCACACACTTGCCATCAAACGCTGGTGAAGGGCAACAGTGTTTAAATGTCATATGCACACTGACATCTACACATACAAACACATGATATCATCATCATGCCAATTCGACTCAGTGTTGCCTTCTTGCAAGCCGACCTGATAGATTAATTTCTGCTACCACACTTACTCAGTGTGTCCCCTCCATCACTACTCCATCTCTCTATCTCTAAAATTATGTGCATATTACACACACACACACAGTCTTATTCCACTACCCCTGTGGGGACACTCATTGACGTAATGCATTCTTGCAGTGTTGCAAGGAGAGATGTGCAAGTGAACAAACGGACAAGGTTCCAAATGAACAAATCAATAAATTAGAAGCTGAATTGTTGGAATAAAGTGCCAGTGAACATGAATAAAAGAATGCTGGTTCTCAAAAGGCAAATATTTTTCACTTTAATTCTATTTCAGTCATGACACCTGACACTGCATAACCTTTGTATTTCTGCAGTTATCAGTCTGCGCGGTCAAATGGGCCAACGACAGTTTTGAAGAGTTTATAATCAGAAATTATAATACCCTTTACCACCCACTGCTCTACCTGCAGGATACTAGCACTATATACAGACTATGAAGAGTATAGACTAGAAGACTATAATGTTAACATGACCATGTATATGCTGTCTGTATTGACAGAGTTGGGGTTGAAAGCACTTTATCCAACTTTGAATAGAGAACAAATCTGCTCACTGAAGACTGAAAAGTCTTTTTCAAATGAGATTTTTCACTTTCAACTGCTAAAAATTACTAATACTCAAATATCCACATTCACCTTTCGTTCACAGCACATCAGGCAAAAACAGTCATGTTTCATTTTAAGTTACAGAATTAAGAAAACATTAACTTAACTCCAAATTGCTAATCTGCTTGGAGTATTTTGTTCTCAAAAAGTTTTACATTGGTAATAATTATTAAGATTACATCTATTCCTTCATCCTTGCTAAAGGTCTAAATGGACACTTACATATCACTTTTCTAGTCATATCGACCACTCACAGTGCCACACACTACAGGTCGCTTTAATACATACACACACATTCACACTACAATGATACATCAGGGGCTGTCTGGGGTAAAGTATCTTGCCCAAACCACCTCTAGTAGTATACAAATGTTTTTCATTTCAAAACTGTGGTTGGACACAAAATTTTCTTCTACTTCTCTGCAAAGTGTGCACCATTTGCTTCCAAATTAGTTGTTTGTGATGTCACAAAACCAGCTTCTGGGTAAACGTCCTAAACTGAGATTTAAGGTAAGCACAACAGCACAACTCAGTGTCCAGTTCTGCACATGCATCCTTCTTCCTTCACATTGAAGCTCGAATAAGTGAAGTAACAATAAGCCAAAAGAGATTTTTGAGTGACAGGAGAATCAGTTATATCAGATATAATCTATGACTGTAAAAGCCTGACTAAAACAGACATGAGACATGAAGCTTAGCAAACTGATTTACTTAATGAAATGGGCTAGCTGGAGCTCAGAACCCAATATTGTGTTTCGATATTATAGATTAGACTTTTCAGTCATTGTGGTCATTTTCAAGAATAAAATCTGCTGTAAAAAGTACAATGCTAGACAGAGTGTGAAAGTAAAATCTAAGTATGTATGCTGTTTACAGGGCAGTGGATGTTAAAGAGTTCCCAAAAAAAAAAAAAGGAAATAAAGCTAGCATAATAGTTAATGCTAGCTTTAAAATAAGTGTATGTTGAAGTTGTAAAACAATACCTGTGCTGAATGCAAAAAAGACTAATAAGAGGCATAATATTCAGTTGCATTTCATAAAGCAGATACAGTATAACGCAAGTCATACTACTTATTTAATCTGTATTAAAAGAGGACAAATCAGACCAGTGCTCAGTATCGACTCAAGTTTCAAGGTGTAGGTCTGAACAAAGAGTAATGACAGTGAAAGAGTCATTGGTGCATCGCTAACACACAAATTTCCATCTCCTCTCTTCTGGGAACTCACACCAGGATAGCAGGGACTAGCTGCCGCCCCTACTTGGCCATGATGGAAACAGCATGACAGTCAGATGTCCTGCTGAGAAGACTGATGAGAGCATCCCATTTGCAACTCCACAGCCAAGTGAGCTGCTTCCAGACAGTGTACACCACGCACATTTGCACTTGTGTGTCCATGTCTCTGTTTTTTTTTTTTTTTTTTTTTAAGCGTTGACAAAGTGATTCATGACCAGTGAGATCAGCAGATCACACCTGGATTATACTGTATCTCAATAACTAAAAATAAGGAAGTCATTAAGAGCTGTTTGTTTATGTGGAGACTCAGTCAGTTCAGACTACTGGAAAGGACTGCTCCACATAAAGCAGCAGTGTTTTTAAGCCATACTGTATAGATACCTAAGTATGTTAATCTTACCTCTGGGGAAAATACACAAAAGTAATAATAATAATAATAATAATAATAATAATAATAATAATATAAAGTTACAGTTTCAGTAATAGCTGGCTACAGAATTGCTTACAATTTTCTATTTTTCAGTGTGTGTGTTACAGGAAAAAGTCACATGCAAAATGATGGTATACACAGAGTCACATAATGGAAATGGGGACATGGAAGTAACATGCACAAAATGTGTGTGCAAATCAAGAGCCCAATTAAAAACACACACACACCTCATTTTATAAAGCTCAGAGATACCTAGTCTAATAATAAACCAGAATAACCAGAACATTATCATTACTTATTGGTTGTAACTGCATAACTACCATTTGTGGGTGCATTTAAGTATTATTATTATTATGATTATTATTATGAGCAATTTATTAGATGGCCCAATAATGTAACAAAAACAAAGATGAAAAAAAAGAAAGGAAAAAGAAATCCTTGTTGGAGAACTACTCCTTCAGCCCTAGGCCTGGTTGGCCCAAAAGAGCCCTGCTGTCAGAGCGCCACTATAACCGGCCTCAGAAGAGCAGCAACACAGTGTGACTGAGTGATAACACTGTGATAAGAAGAGACGACATTCTGTACGTACACCACGGCTGTGAACATGGAGTGCCAGCTGTGCCCATAATGAGCCCCAGAGCTTCCAGGGCCGCATTCTGGGGCCACGGAGTGATTGCGGCTGAACTACTTGACCTCATTTTCCATTAATTAACACACGGTTTGCCATCTCCAGCCAATTAAGATGACCACACTCTCGGAAGCAGGAATGAGAGAGGGAGAGAGTGTGACAGAGTGACAGAGAAAGACACACTTACCTGGTCTAATCAGCAGACAGCATTATAGCTGAAAACCCCTGGTGGCTATTAGCACGGCCCATACAAATTAAGACGCCAAGCGAAACTCAAGTGCTTTGGAGATTGAGGTTCACTTTGTATCATGTCTCCTAACCGTAAAATCACACTGAAAATGATGTTGGTCTCACTTCCAGCATAAAGCATACCTTCACCTCATCTTCTCCTATTAAAACCTGAGACTCTTCAATTAGAGCCATTTGCATTTCGCTAATATCATAATTGTAGCCACGGTCATTAATAGGAGAGTGGAAAATGAGTGTGGTAGTCAAGCCTTAATCCAAGCTGGGAAAGAACAGATATCTTCCCCCTAAACGCCACATCCCCTCCTCCTCCTATCCTGACGAGTGGAGACGATGGTATTAGCCGGGCCTGTCACCACACGTGGGCTGCAAGTTATTAAATGTGACCTGGATTTAACTATAACTCAATAACTAAAAATAAGGGACTCACTAAGTGCCATTTGTTAATGTGGAGCTGTGTTGTTGCACCCTCTTCAATCAGTTTATACTGCCAAAAAAAAGAGAAAGGACTGCTCCATATAGCCATTTAAGGCAATGGAGTTTTCCACCCATATAGATACCTCACTATGTTAATCTTACCTCTGGGGAAAATGCACAAAAGTAAAAAAAAAAAAAAAAAAAAAGGACAGAAAGAAAGAAGGAAAATAATAGCAATATGTTAGAGTTTCAGTAATAACTTTTCCTTGTCTCTGGCTTAAGAGCTGTGGAAAATTTCCTTTTTTTTGCATAAGTTCTTGGATGAAGAAGCTGAAGTTCCTTGTATAGCTTATATGGAGAAAAGAAAAAAACACAGTGTTGATATCTAGAGTATCATGAAGCAAGCTCAATCAGCAAGTATGTCTGCAGGCAAATTACTTTCTGAGTATCCTTGCACCATGTAAGTGGGGAAGGGGACAGGGAACATAATTTGATTATAACTTGATTCTCGCTGTAAGCCAATTTAAACAACTATTTACATTTAGTGGCGATTCATTCAGTAGCACTGCAGCAGTTTATTGTTGTAACACTGATCACAGTTACATTTCGTTGTTTAGGACCACCTTGAAAACCAGATTGAATTATCTCTAGAGGCTTATTCCAATACGTTTGGTGAAATAAATGTGGTGGAAATAAAAATACAGGTTTGCACAATGTTTCTTGCCAAGACTGCAATAAGGAAAGATAAACATGCTTGAAATTTGCACTTGCCTTCCAGCCAGTTAATTTCCAGCAATGTACAGAACCTGAGCACTGCTGAGAGTTTTAGCATCCCTGCTGAAATAAGGAACTAAATAACATTAAATTTAGTTTCTCTTGAGTTTTGTTTTTGTTAAACCACTCTTGCTTGTTAAATACACACACACACACACACACACACCACACACACACACACACACACAATGAACACAGAAATATCTGAACCAAAGTAGTCATGATGTATGAACATACATGTGGGCAAATTAACAACTGCAGATTTACAATAAGAGCTATAGTGCACTTGTTCACACTCACACCAAGATTCTGGCCCTTCAAGACCACTTACTGCTGGGCTGCTGGACTGCTAATGGCTTCATACAATAAAAAAAAGAAAAAAAAAGAAAAGTGAAATAAAACTAATTTCAGCCACAATAGGGTTGGGCAGTCATCTGTAACTTTAAATCATCCTATTGTCATTATTTTTGATCACCTGATAAGATTGGGCAGTGGGGAGCTAACCCATGGTCACAGCTGTCAATACGTCAGACAGATTGCATGCACTGTATATACAAGCACATTAACAGAAAAAAAGGTAAAGCAAGAATAATGGAGACTGATCACAATACAGCCTGCAGATGACAGCACAGGCTCATTTGGTCCAAACTGATGCAGACACTAATTTAAGAAAATATACAATATTGACCTCTCAAACTGTAAGAAACAGGAGGTATACTTAACATCTATGGCAGCTCTGGTTAGGCTCAGTCTGATGATGATGTAGTAACCCAATATAACTAACAGCTTGGCGTGAGTTTATCTGAGTCAGAATCTGAGCATTTCCAAATGTTAACTTCCCTCACAAAAGCAATGCTTTAGCCAGAAGGAAGAACAGAGATACACACACACACATATATACATTACATATCTATATATCTATCTATCTATCTATCTATCTATATATATATATATATATATATATATATATATGTATGTGTGTGTGTGTGTGTGTGTGTGTGTATACACATACATACATATGTTTATATGTATATATACAAACAAAAGTAAATCATGAAGCAGAGCATAAACATGTAATGCCAAAAAGTAATGTAGGAAGCCATTGTCAGATGGGAAGCAGTTCTGAAACAATTAGCAGGAATTCAGACTGAAAACAGCCCAGTGGAGGGGGGTTGTTGACGGCACTGGTGAGGTAATTAAATAAGATCTGGGAAATCCAGTTGGAGTCGCAGATTAATGCTTTTGATGGTTTATCACACACCATTGCACTTCATTGCAGTTTGTTATTCTCCAAGACAGGATTTTACAACTCTGCAAAGTTACCACAGCAGCAACTATTTTATGTTCCCTCAATCTACTGCGTTCACATTACAAAGTAATCCAGCAGTGCACCTATTTGAGCTTGGTTCAACTTTTTTGCAGACAATCCTGTGCTGTCTGCAGTCTGAGTCTGATGATTCATAGCTTACCGAGAAAATAAGCAGCAAATTAAACATAATAAACATACTAATTTAGTGCAAATCATAGAACAAATATTCAGGAAATCACTAGTGGGTTACTACAGCATACTGATTAAGATTTTTCCTAAATGCATTTTGCAGCACTGGTGGAAAAAATAAATAACGAATAATCATTTTAAAATCAACAGCGGCATTAGAAACTGGCAATCATATCATCATCATTGTTGGTCGATACGATCATTGATCAGAATCAGCACAACCCAAGCCACAGACAACGCAGGTGAGCTACCTGTCAAAGTGACTGTACTGCATAGACCAGGCAAACAGGATGGTCACAGCCAACTTTCTCAACATTTGACAAAGTTAGTAGCCACCACTCATTTAAAACCTGGCTCCAGAGCCAGCATTCATGCTCCTAGAGGTCCACTTACTTGTCCCACCCGAGAGTCTCCATCTCAGAGATGAGCTGCGAGTAATACTGTGGAGGTGGGATGGAGCTGCACTCAGGACGGCTCTTCAGACCCACTTCCTACAACGACAAAGAGAGCATTTCTAATTGTAAGCCCAGATTACTATGCACACCGTTACACCACTTTAACCAGTCCGCACCATTATCTTTCTGCTGAAAGAAAACAAGATAAATACAGCAAAACTGAATCAGGGCCAGTAAGAATTATGCCTTTGTTTTGTGGCAAGCACATAGGCCGCGCTTTTCATTAAGATAACAAAATGTATATTTTCATGTGTGCCTCACAATCAAGGCCACTGATAGTGTCTTAACGTTCCCATGTGCTTCCTAGTCTCAAGGCAACAATGTCAAAGTGAACGTGTTAACCACTGTGTCATTCTCCTCCTTACCAAGACGGTCTTCAGCTCCAGCATGAAACTGACAAGATCGGCAGACTGCCGCAGCCTCTGTGAGAAGTCAAAGAAAAAAGACATCTTTGAATGGGAGGATAATGAAGTGACAGTGTCTACTTTTTTCCTCTAGCCAGCCATTCAAATCAAACACACTGTTTGTGATTAATGGGGGCTGCCACCAGCTTTAATAATTAATGATAGCTTAAAGGCTGTGAAAATAATGAACTTTGCAGCCCGGGGTGAAATATCAATCTCATCCAAATAACCCTAAGGGGCCACATAACAAATAGGGACATTTTCCTGGCGATGTTAATTAAACAGTGAAAAATATTTTTCTCTGCAAGCCTAATGGGTGACAGAGTACAGGTTCGACGCCAGGCATGATACGGTGAACACAAAAGACCCAAAATGACATGACAAAAAAAATAAATAAATAAAACACAGAACAGTCAACATGATCTCAATCAGAGGTGGCTGACACAACACAACAAAAAGGACTGTGATGCAACAAGCAGTAATCACAACAGAGGATTTGGTGCTGGGTGTATGGTGGAGAGTTTACCTGCTTCACTATGTGCTCATATCCATGCAACAGGTGTTTTAACTGCCAACTGCAGTGAAGCCTACAATACAAAGTTAGGAACAATTACAGCAACTCTATGACAGGAAATAAAACACATTCTGTGGCTATGCAGGGACTTAATAGTTAAGACACACTGGTTGTGGTGGCTGTTTATGTGGTTGTATATTCATTACACTAATACTGCTATTATACTTTCTGGAAATATTAGCATAATTTGGGACATCAACAATGCATCTGGGATAGCTCTCCTGTAAAGAGAGGGTGAGATGATAATTTGTACTTGGCCCGTTTGAGTTGATGATCTGGTGGTAGCAGTATTCTCATTCTGAAGTCTCGTTCCTAGAAAAACAATATGAGTGAAAGTTAAATGACAAATGTGCTAAATCATTCTGTTATTTAACAACTAACTATATAAATTCAGTAAGTTAGTTACTAATAAAACTAGGTTACCAATGAAGAACATGCCGAACTCGATTTAGAAATTAGACCATATTAAATTTGTTTGCATACTGGAGGAGGTATGTTCAGGTCTGAAATTAATTTTAGACTACGTGTGAATCAGTGGGATTCAGCTGTTCGGTTCGGCATAGAAGTAGTAATTCATACCAAATTTTAAAAATAAGAAATACGGTCGCTACTGTTCGCTTCCTGTTACAGTTAACCTCTGACAATACTGACAAGCTGAAAGTGATGGTGGGTGCAAATAAAGTTTTAAAAGTGCAGGCCTGATTTACGAGCGGTTTCATTCGTGAAATATTGTGCTAGCTAGTCTACCACACAAGGAGATATGTCCATGTCTTGAAACGTACATTTTTCAAGACTTTTTGGAGAGTCGTTCTTGTGTGGAGAGATAATATACCCCACATACATTAACTGAGTTACCTGGACAGTGACAAATCCGTCATAGACGGTTTTCTCATTGTTGAGAGGTAAAAGTAACGGGTTGTCTTTTACCAATGAACCCTCCATCGAACTTATCTTCGTTAAACTTTCAGTCTGAGGTCAAACCAGGGGGATTACTTCCTTAGCTAACGTTAGCAATCCTGACGTGACAGGGTTGAATTTACGATTTTACAATAACAACTCAGTAACCTGAATCAAACAAGTGAGCGTAGATATTTCAACAAATGCTATCAAAACACAGTCTCCAAAGGCATCACTTGGTCTTAGCTAGGATAACGTAAGAAAGCGAAGGCGGGGAATGAAAACTGTTCATCCCTCCAAGAAACATAAGTCGACGTCACGCAGCTGCCTTCAGTAACTGTTGGAAATATCGGAATTCCGTGGAGACCCAAAGTGGTGTGGCGTTTAAATGTCAGTGTGGAAATAACTGTGGTATCGTGTGGTTTTGTTGTAAACATTACAAGGTCTGTTCAGTCATTATTTGTAATTTCCAAATGTACTTTCTTGTTCTGATAGAAAACTAATGAAAAGTGTTGTGTTACTAACGTGAAGTATATGAAAGTTGCATCAGGTGTTGCCACAGAAATAGCTGTAAAAAACATTTTAGAGCAGCTGTCTGTCGCTAGCTTTTTATGTACGGTTCCTGGGAACTGCATTTTCTCTTTTCTCTAATTTTTTCACTAGGTTCACATTGTCTCCTGCTCAGGTTATTTCTGCTGTTGTTTTAGAAAGGAGAATTTCTGTGACTGAAAGCTAGCAAGATGAATAACCACATCACAGAATTAATCTGCTAAAATAAGCCATAAAATGTGATAGAAGGTAAAAGCAGAGTGACCTAACTTGTGGCCTAAAGCTATGAAACTGCAATAGAACTGAGATAATAATAGGAGAAAGACCTTTTTCTCACAATAAATGGATATAGATTTATGCAAATTACCAACACTCCATTATGTTGATGTGTTTTAGGTGTCATCTTGAATTTATACATGTCTCCAATGAAATTTCTGTCTCACTGTCTTTTGTATCACTTTCTCTTTCTTGTTTTTAAAATAATGCGATAATGTTGGCAAGGGACTTGAGACATGACATGACAGGACAGTGTCTCAGCCTGCATGGAATGACCTGTCTGCTGAGTTTGTCACCTTACTGTGTGTTTGCTGTTGGTCTAGACTTGTGTTGTTTCTTGATCCTATCACATTTCAAGCTTTTCTAAATCCAAATTACTGTACTGAGTGATTGTAGTTATATCATGATTGAGCCTCACTATAACTACGTGTAAAGGCACTATTAGATTTTAAGTAATTATTGCTGCATTTGCTGCCTGCTAGGTCTGTAGGCTGTATTTTAAATGGATGACAGTGAGACTACCATTGCATATCTTATCCTACTTTACTATATGCTATGAGTTGCTGAGTTGAAGGACAGAAAATGGTTAGCAATATGAAAAGATTGATATAGCAAGTTTAGTTAATATGATACATGTTGTTTATTTGCACAGATGGACACATATATTTCAAAGTTTTTTGTTGATTAATAATTTCATTCACAGGTGATAGACTCATATCTGCAGCAGCCATCACTCACAGTCTGAAAGCACCTTAAGGTCTTTCCAAACTTTTGCATCATTTATTTGCATGACACCACATGTGTAAACCTTAAAGCTGCATTAAATGATTCTTTGGTCGCTTGAGAGCCGTGGAGCGAGCTGAAAATGCAACACTGACATATTATCACCTAAATATGATAAATAATAAATGAAATGGACATGGCAAATATGGCTATGATCTTTGCAAACAGTTGCCTATTGTCACAGCTATTGTTGTCAGCAACATTATCTTTCATTGGGAACATATTTTCAACCACTTGGGCCACTTAACCACTAAGTTCAGTATTTATTTTCCTTTTATCTCTTTTTTGGTCTCCACCAACCCTTTTAGCTGCTAAATGCTCCACTCTGTCTTGATTTGAACTTGACCCCAGTTTGGACTTGATCTTGAAACTGCCCACACTTTCAGGCTGCATGACTATAGCCAAGCTACTTAGTATAAGTATATTCTTGTTTGGGCTACAGACCAAACCTTTGAAGACACAACAAAATTAACACTATAAGGTGGTTTAAACAGGAAAAAAAATCTAATGGACATCATATGCTTCTGGCTCATGTTTATTCATGTCTGTTGCTAACTTAAATCTAGCAGCCGATGCCCTCCCTTAACCAGTGTACATTAAATTGCCTCAACATATGGCACATGATGGAGATGGAGATGCAGAAAATTCCTGTTCTTATCCAATCAAAACATGATTACTACAAAAGAACACTCCAACAATGCACACTTGTCTTTCAGTTTCCTTTTTGAGCCCAAATTCATTTTGTGGAGCCGTGAGAGAGAGAGAATAGGAATGTGTGATTATACTGTATAGAGCTGGTGAGGGGAGTGTGTCAAAGCATGCATGCCACACAGTGTGCCTGGAGAGATTGATGTTTTTGTCATCCACCTGCTTCAAAGCTGTAAAAAGCCAGCTGATGCAAATACAGAAACCTAGCCAGACAGACTCACAAACAAAAGAGGGAGAACCTCACTGCTCCTCTTTGCACATCTGTTTTGGAGGAATATCTGAGTTTCTTTTGTGATGCACCCTGGGCTCAAATGAGCACTGAATATGACTCTTGTGTCTGGGAGTGGGTAAGTGTTGAATGCCCTTTTTTGTTCTCTTAGGAAAACGGGAACAATTTAAGGATTTTTTTTGTTGTTTTTTTGAATACAATGCATTGGCACAGTGGCAGTGAAAGAAACAAGCAGCTGCGGCACTCCTCCGTCCCTCTTTCTCTCTATGTCTTTCTGTTTGGCTTGCTCTCTCGTTCTTGTCACAGAGAGTAAATCTGCAGGCGTGCAGTGCGACTAGCTTTAATGGCATTCCAGTTGCAAAAAGGGCATCAAAATGTAGCATCAGAGGAGAGCAAGAGGGGCAGATGCATACAGGCGGTGAGCTCTCTGTTGTCTTCTGTCTCTGTCTGCTTCTCTTTCTCCTCTTTCCCCCTCTCTCTCTCTCTCTCTCTCTCTCGCTCTCTGTCTGACCATTCTCCCTTCCGCTGCCTCCAGCGCTGGGCTCCGTTTGAGAGAGGAATGATCTATGGTGCTTTGTTTATCACTGGCCATGGTCACTTCTCTGGAATGCAATTGGCTGGAACTACACCGTGTGGGTCCTGCACCCTGCGTCTCTCTCTCTCTCTCTCTCTCTCTCTCTCTCTTCCTTTCTCTCTCTCTTTCTCTCTCTTTGAAGCAAGACATGAGCAGGGGTACCTCGTCCGATGTGCCTTTTTATCTCTCTCTCATTCTTTCCTCTTTTTTTTTTACGTGGCGTTTTGCATGTATCTGAATGATAATGTGATATATTATTGCCTGGACTGGGGATTGATTGAATGGCTTGACAGCAAAATGTGTTGGAAACATTCGGTTGTTTGTGCATGCCAGGCTGTAGATTATCATGTGTTTTGTCCTTTTCGAGCACCATTTTGAATACGTACTCAGTCTTTTTTTCCTTTCATATCTTTAATCCAAATAATATTTTGCATGACTTCTTACCACAGCAGGAGGGATTGCAGCTTTTCATTTAATTTCTATCTCAAGAAATGAATTCCCATGAGTCAGACACTGGTGTTTTTAATAGACAAAAGCATCTTCTATTTTATCTTTTATGGGAACAAAATAAAGGATTAACAGATATATTCACACAGCAAAAATCACATTCTTTTTCTTTTTGTAGCCTTTACTGTAGATATTAAAAGTTTTTGCTTCTATTTAGCTCCTTTTTAAAGTCTATCTAGATGATAAATTCATGCATTTTCTAACTATTTCATGCATTTATGAATTCATTTAATATACTTTGAAGGGGAGATATACTTCAACCGTATATATATATATATATATATATATTTTATATATATATATATATATTTATATATATATATATACACACACACACGCATACATATATACATACATACACACATATATATACATATATATATCATGACTGATACACAAATGGAGTTGAGCCGCTACCAACTATCACTTTTGTTTCCGAGTGTATTTTTTAAGTATGTTTGTCTTTGTGTGTCTCCAGATGAGTGGGAGCATGCTGTGTGAAGTCTTAGCTGTGGACTGCAGACCTCACTGATATGCTTGTATCCACACTGTCTCACATAAGTTGATGTTAATAGGTGTCTGTCCTGCTACCCTGTGGGGGAGACACTAGGTGGAACTGGGGGTCATTGTGTGTGTGCGTGTGGATGTCAGCTGTGAATAACTGATATTTAATGCAACGTAACGTGTTAAATTGAAACCATTTGTCTGTGTTTGGATGCAAAAAGAACACAAAGTCATGTCTGTGACATAAACACAAAACCAAAATCAAAATGCTATTCAAATAACTCTCAACACTTTATTTATGAAATGGCGACAGTGGGAAAAATCTTCACACACCTATAGGAAGCTCAGTAAAATAACTGCGAAAAAGCATGGTG
This sequence comes from Lates calcarifer, assembly GCF_001640805.2. Taxonomy (NCBI): domain Eukaryota; kingdom Metazoa; phylum Chordata; class Actinopteri; family Centropomidae; genus Lates; species Lates calcarifer. The sequence continues at coordinate 24,621,616 of NC_066848.1, read as the reverse complement.
TGTGTTCTTCCTCTGTGTGTTACTTCTGTTTCCACTTTGCATTCAGCACTTTATTTCGTAAACACCATAAGAATCATCCCTCCTCACTATATCTCAGTACACTCACCCCTTTGGCTGAATCACTGATAACCTTATCTATTGATACAGTCTAGATTATTTTATAATCTAAGCCAGGGCTCATATCCACAAGACACAAATCAAACACAACGATGTGGATGCAATATATGTGAACTTGAGCTGATTAGTGTGTGAAGTGTGCTTGTTGGGCATACTGTGAAGTGTGCTTGTTATATCTCCAACCCTAATGCTTGATTACTGCTGGCGTTTTACCACCGACGGCTGTGTACAGAGACAGTGCTGGGCTCTGATGTGTCCACTGACTAATGAAAATTGGGAAAAAAAATTAGCAGTTCCTGTTTCAGAAACAATTAATTTAAAAGAAAATTAAACGACAGCCAAAAAAATCTTTGGAGGTGCACATTAATTCTGAGAATTGCCTTAATACAATAAATAATAGTAAATTTATATGTCCTCCAGTAATCCCCCTTTATTATCCAAAAATCTAGTATCTCATTTAACTTTATTCTCTTCTTTTCACATCTTTCTTTTCTCTTTTTCTCACCACCCTTAGCACTTGAAAAAGCTTAAGCAGTGGCAATTGAATATGTTATGCCATATGCTGCATTATTGGACACGCTCCTCCATAATGCATGCATTTCAACAAGAATCCCTCAGTAATTGTGTGATTGAATCTAATACGGGTTTGAAATACAATGTGAACTTTGGAGGGGGTAAAATAACCTGCTATGATTCTCCATCTGGCCTGGGCAGTATTGGAATGGACCATCCTCCTTTTCCATGCCCAGAATAAGCTTCACTTTAAAGGATCAATTCTTTTATTATTGAAGTCGGTCTCAGTAGTGCAGGCTAATACATTCTGCATTGATCTTCCTCGCCCCTCCCCAAAATCTTTATTGCCATTCCTTCCAGCGAGGCTCACATTTAAAAAGATATGTTTGGCAGAATAAAGATTTTACAAAGTGACTGGAGGACAAATAAGCCTATAAACTCAGGTATTCACATTATAGTGGGGAGGAAAGACAGGGGAGGATAAGAAGTCAGAGTTGCCAGCAGGCATTTTGAATATCATTACCAGCTTTGCAAAGAGAAATTGAAATCATAAGCACAAGGAAAGTACCTGGTAATTAAAACTGTATTGCTGTGCCAAGGTTTTGATATCTGTTCAATAAAGTATATGCAAGTGTGTTTCTGCCTGGATGTAGATATTGTGGCTGCACAAATTTCAGTGAGGTTTGACAGAGGATGTGAGAGTGTGTTTTTGCACTTTTTTCCCTCTGTCAGGAGGATGTCTGTTGATGACAAGCCATACAGTGTGTGTGTGTGTGTGTGTGTGTGTGTGTGTGTGTGTATGTGTGTGTGAAAGCAGCCATGGATTGCTGTGGGTGGTGGCTCTATCTCTTATTGCTATGCACATTCCTCTGACTAGACCTGGTTAGTTTCCAGTTGATGTTTACCCTGAGTGCTTGGGCTGTGAAGAAGTAATGTGTTTTGAAATGTATTAATTATTTCAGCACTTTCTGAAATCATATGCATCAGCGCTGTTTTTTAATTGGAATTCATTGTAATATGCATAAAGAAGAAAAACATATGCTTCCTTCATGTTTTAGCCGAATGTGTCTTAGGTTTGTGGCCAGTGAAACAGCCAGAAACAGCTTGACGTGCTTGTATCAAAATCAAAGCCTGAAGCATGAGTGCCAGACCCTTATTGAACAAATTTGCACCAGTGAAGCCAGCAGTTGAGGACAGTAATGATCTGGACCCACTGGGGTCTGGTGCTCTGCGCCCACAGGCTACCCGCTCGATCCCCAATCAATAGCTTTTTATTAAAATTGTTTGCAAGGCAACACAAATCCATATTGTTTTGCCTTGTACGGGGGCGCCCGTGTGAAATATGCCGGACATATTTATATATTTTTTTCCAGATGAATGCAGAAAATGATTGGTTGATATGCATGAGAAAAAAAAAAAAACAGAGGGGCAGTGGTTTGGCATTATTGGAATATCCATTTCAATATTGATTTTCATAAGAGATGCATTTGTGATTATCTAATTTTCCTTCCACTCAAAAGGGTTGAATTACATATCATATTATCCCTGGTATTAAGGCAAAATTAATAACACAAGTAATTATAATACTTATGTCTAATGATATGCTGTGAGAGCTCTATTGATTCAGTCGAGATGCATCTAGGGGAAATGGCTTGGAGCTTTGCCTGACGACAGGCACTGCCAGTGCGCTCAGCTCTGTGCGTGCAGTGGCAATATAAGATCAACAGCAGAAAACACGTCTCAATCCACATTCAGTGTCATTTCACTGATTAAACTACATCATCTGATCTGTTTTCACCTGTTTCTCATAACTTAAACCCTCTGACGCTAGTTTGTCCAGGTGACGATTGGATTTAATCGTTTAGATTATTATTCAACAGTAAAATACGCAAATACTCAAAAATAAGACATTATAATAAATTCTGGACGATCTTTTCATTTGACTTTTTTTTTTTTTTAAAGCAGTTAAATCACTATGATCTGAATTAACAAACCTGCCCAGAATCTGAAGATGTTTTATATTACGGTGGTGGTTATGTTTTTTTTGCATTTATATGCCATTGCTGAGAGGCCATCACTGCATGTGCAGAAATGTACCAACTGATTAATGTTTATATATGTGTAGAAATCTAAAGCAGTATGGCTTGTGTTTTTACAACAACAAATACTCCAACCTCAACAACCATACAAGTTGTCCCTACCCTCTGCTACAACCCACAAGTTGTGGAATGGCCATGTTTTTAAAAAAACAACAGTGTTGACTGTTGTTTTGAAATGGGAGATGAATATCAGTCTCCGGTTTTAAAGTCCCAATTTTTTGTGGACCCATCCATCCACCTGGACTTCTTCGTCACGTGCACTCTGTCACTGAATAACAATATAATCTGACTTACTCCTTTGCTCCCATCATGATTACTGGCCACTAGAGGGCTTTGCCACCTGGATGTAAACATGTCATTGGGGGGCATTTGCTGAAATGATGCTGTCTCACACAACTGCTAGATAGCATAACAATAAAACACACCGCCTACCTCCAGCACCACACTGACAGCGCTGCCACAGCTAGCCTTGTCTTTCCACATTGAGTTTGTCTTTGATAATAGCCATCAATAATACAATGTTTCATTTCATTACATCATAAATTTCATTTGTATTTAGTTTAGACAGATTTTGAAACGGATAGAGGAAATGTAGAGTTAGAAAATATATATATATGTGCATGTGTGTATTTCATATTTTTTTCATGTCATATCATCTACAGATAAAGATACTGAATCTATTAACAGATAATTTTCAGTGTCTATTTTTGCTGAGAACTGCGAGCGTCACACACACACACACAAAAATTGTCAACACATTGAATCTCGAGATGACGTGCCACTGCAGCTGTGGCTGAACTGAGCTTCTCACATGGGCTGTGCAGCTGCTCTAACCTGTTAACATGGGCACAGATGAATTAGGATGAAAATAAGATGATAGGTTAAAAAACAAAAAAACAGCTTTGAGATATGCAACTCTCTCTACCTGGAGCAATGTACAGAATGATGAAATTGGCAGGGGTGATTATTTTTGATGAATTTATGTCACTTTCAAAGTATCTTCAAAAAACACTCTTTTGCTTTTGATTCAACATTTTTGGACATGATTTTTGATCAGTTTTGGACCCTCACATACCTGTCTATTGATCTTCACTAGACATCTTTTATATTTTTCAGAGCATGTGGCAGTTGTCTGTGCTTGCTTATATTGTATTTGTTGTTGTAACAGTGTTCTTATGCTGCCTTTCTATTATGATTTTATGGTAAAAGATTTCTTTTTATCTCAGTGAGACTTTTACCTGCTTGAACAAAGGAAAAGAAAGAAAAGCATTTGAGGAAAAATAATGATGAGATGTGTTAGAAAGGAAGAAGATGGGTAAATGGGGGCACAGTATTCATGCATTATGCCATCATGACAGAGATAGAGATTTGACCCACCTTGTCCTGATATAAGCTGAATTCTTTAACATCAAACTCATATGAAGACAGTCTTGTAAAGGGCACAATTTCAATAATTTTTCGACATATTGATGCTTGTTCCATTCATCAGCCTTTTTATTCACCTTTACCAGATTATCACTTGTCCGCGTTATCACATCTCATCGCCTCATGGCAGTTGGGAAGACAGACTCAGTTTTTGCCTTTGAGGTGAGAAGACAGTAAGCTGCAGTTGCAAACACCTACCAAAAGAGGGCAACATGATGTAAGAATTGTCCCCCCACCACCACCTCCTCCTTCCAGAGCCCAGTGCAGACCAGTAAACAGGGAAGGGGTGGGGGTGGTGGTGGTGGTAGTAGGGGGGTGGGGGGGGTGGGTACTGGGTTAAATGTGTAAGTAACAATAATTTGCATTTACGCCTGGAACGGCTTCCCCCACGCTGTCAGTCTGCAGTTCAAAGCCGTCTTCCATTCTCCTGGCAACAAAGCCAGCCATCTTGTCACACAGGCACCAGATAGTGCGGTGGAGTGGATGAAGTTCTTCACAGTCAAGGTGTCATTATGGAAGACCTTGCCGTGGTGCGGCAGCCTGCTTCAAAAAACAAAAGGGGTGGTGGCGTGATGGTGGGGTAGAGATGGGGAAATTAAATATGCCACTCTCCCTTCTCTCACTCTTCGTCCTGGCTCAGAAGCGGTGGTTCCAGACCCCTAAATGTGACTTTGGGCCTCAGCCAAGGACGTTCACGTGCAGAACAGCCTCATGATGCTGAGTTTATTTTGATTTTTTGTTTTGATTCGTCAGATTTGTGTTTGCTCTCTCACTTAGTAGCCGTTTTTCATCCATTTTCCTCACCCTTTGATGAGGTGAAGCACAGTGGCCAGTGCTTATTGAGAGAGGCACAAAGAGCAGTAATAGATAACATGCCAACTGACACCTTTTGCCATCCCTTGTTTTTGGGCGGTAAAAATCCCACAGCCCATTTGTTCTATGATGTGACAGCATTGATGATACGATGACAGATGTCCTACCAGCCCACCCCTCTGTGCCAACAACCACCATCCACCCTTCCTCCTCACCCCTCCTACCCCGCCCACACACACTGAAACAGTTTGCCGATCGGGTGGGAGTCGACCACCGAGCACAGCTGCATTGCTCAAGTACGGCAGAGCCCCCTTAACCCTGCCCCCTCTGAAACCTTCCCTCCTCTTCTTCACTCCCCTTTATCTTCTCCTCTAGAGGAGAGAGAGAGTGATACGCCTCTTTGGCACAGCGCTGCCTCTTTGTTCCCTGCCAGGTCGGCTGCAGGCGGCAGGGTCAGCTCTAATTCATGCTCTGGCCAGTAGAGGACGACGTGCCCTGCATGGCAACAGGGGCACAGGGCCTAGAGGAGAGAAGGAAAGCCTTGGTGGTGACATTTATTCTTATTATTTAAACCAGCTGCTTATACCTAATACTGATGTTTGTAATAGGCATAAGGCCTAATTACATGTACTGTAATTGGTTTCACATTGAACAGCACTGTAGTGGTAGCAACCATAAAGCGTAATAACTACAGCTTTCCTTGTAGAACAATCAATTACTTTGTGCAATTAGACTTTTAGAATTTAGCGGGAAATGACTTGCGTGTATGCTGAGATCTATGTGTGAAACCAATCAATCAAATGATCATCACTTGATGAAAATTAGTCCGCAACTACTATTTTGATCGCTGATAAGTCAAATTCAAAGAAAAAGCTGAACATCCTCTGGTTTCAGCTTCTCCCAAGGTGAGATTTGAGAAGCAAACTTGTGACTGGAAGGTTTTTGGCTTGATCCCTCAGGCTGTCAGTATAAATCTGGGCAGGAAAAGTGATAAGCAGCACTAACCCACCCTCATTACCACCGCTGACGTGCCCTTGAGCAAGGCTCTTAACCCCACCTGTTCTGGCAGAAATGCTCAGAGGCCAGCGGGTCAGGCAGTTGTTGATCTGTGACTGTTTGCAGAGTGTTGTCAGGGCGCTCTTGCAAAGGAGAGCTTTGTTCTCGATGAAACCTTCTTGAATAAATGAGGTTAAAAGAATGGTGACCTTTACAGTTACATGTGACTGAAGTGAATATCTTTGGGTTTTAGACTCTTGGTCAGATAAAAAGGTGTCACCTTCCACTCTTGGAAATTGTGATGATTGTTTTTCATTATTTTCCAATTCTTCAGGTTAATCAGTAATAAAAATAATTGTTGGTTGTAGCCCTAGAGATCATTTTCATTCTGTGTGCACAGAAAAAAGAACAAAATTGACTTGCAAACGGAACCAGGTGTCATCCTGACACTCCGCTGACCTCCTAGACTGACACACACACACACACACACACACACACACACACAGACGCACACCATGTTATGTCTGCAGTATCCATCTGCACTATCTGCATCTTGTCCTGTAATATCCCTAATCCCACGCACGCTACACAAGCAACAGCAGGTGTATTTAGGCACATTGTATGTAAAACAAACTCTTTCTTATCGTACAAGCACTTGAAACAAACAAACTCATTAGAAATACATATCCTGCTCCCTTTTTGCTCTTTGTGATATTTTATCTAGGCTAATGTGGTATGGATATTCAGACTTCTACTGAAGTCGTCATTTCGCTTCACCAACATACACTGTATGTTTGCATATTTATTATTTTTGCCTTTTTTCCCTCTTGCCAGGTTTTTGTAGAACATTTAGCTAATTGATTATCACATGCCTTGGCCTCATCAGCAAACCGTTATTTTGTAAATGAATATTCAAGAGAGATTTCTCCTCTCTTTGCCTTTGTAGTACATTATTTGTGGACAAAATATGCAAACATAGAGAAAGGCAGCTTGCTTTTCTGCCTCACTGCCTAATTACATTTTGCGCTTGCACCTATACAGAGACACAGCGTGTATTTATAGCGGAGGAGAATGAATTCACACACTCCCCCGGCTGCAATCGTATGCCAGGCATCTGCTTATGAAGTGGCTCTTTCTCTGGGATGGTTCTGCAACTCCCCCCCCACCCTCCACCTTCTACAAGAGGAAAAGAGAGATCGAGCTTGGGAAAAAAGAAAGAGAGATAGAAGGGAGAGAAAGGAGCTTAATTGCAAGGAGGAAGAGAGACAAATAAAATAGAAGCAGGAGGGAAAGATGGACTGACATGTGGGGAAGGTGGAAATGGGGGTGGGGGTGGTCAGAGAGTGAAGGATTGGAGTGACAGGGGGGGCTGTGACATCCCTTGTCATCATATATGTAGATGCCTTTCGAAATTTGCAGTGTATTCCTGTGCCTGGTAATGTACCGTGCATCTGAGCACTAGATTGACTAAAAAAGCCCAAGCACCTAACTGCACCCAGTTAGGCTGCGGCAGCTAATCGTGCTTGGCAGAACATACTCTGCTTTAATTTTAGCCATAATGATGATGAGAGGGGCGAAATGATACTTTAAAGAGCAGAGGAGAGTGGAGGCAAAAAAAAAAAAAAGAGGGGAATGAAAAGAGTGCAAAAAGGACAGAGAAAAGAGAAGAGAGAGAGAGCGAGTGAGAGAGGCTGTGAGGGTGATTAGTTGTACTGGCGGATCTTGGCGGTGGAGGAGGTTGGAACACTAATCCTTGCTTTGGTTGGAGACATTTTCGCGCAGTAGGTCCCTTCTTTCCGCCCCCTCTCAATTTTAAGCCCCGTGTCAAGCTCAAGCCCTTCTTTTCCAGCGCTCACTTGCTCTCATTTCCTCTGCCTTCTGGCAAGCCATGCTATTTATAAGAAAAATCATTTTTCTTTTTCTCTCCCGCTCTCCCTCTCTTTCTCCTTTAATTCTTTCCTGGCGTGTTTGATTTTCTGCCCTGCTTAGAGAAGGTGCCCAGATGAGTGGCAGCCAGCCAGGGCTTGTCTCTTCTCCTCTCTTCCTCCCTCTCCTCTCTTTTCTCCTCTTCCTCATCCTCCCTCACATGTGACTGTTAACAGGGCTGCCATAAACACAAAAACACATTCAACACATTTACATTGAAAAACAGTAGCAGGCTGTTGCCGCTGTATATTGATGACTAGCTCACGTTCAAAGCCTTCCTGATGTTTTGCACCAGTGTAGCGATGTAAATTGGCTCTGTGCCCAGACAATAAGCCATAGATTTTATAGTATGACATCATTTATTCAGTGCATTATTTGATTGTTTTGGCTGGTTTCTAATTTAATGGATCTCACTGTTGTCTCTTAAAATCATCAGCATCACTTCTCTTTACTCCGTTCAGCTCAAAAGGAGGAAAATATATGTATTTAGCACATCGCAGCTGCTGGAAGCTTTACTACATTTACAATTGCTTCCAGTGCATGTATTGAGCATTGTTAATCAGGACAAAATGGTATATATTGTAGTTTTGGCCTGCCTCACTGCATATAAAGAAAACTGCACTTTACAACACATTTACATTCATGCCAATGCTCTATGGCCTGTTAATGCTTGGGGCCAGATATCATCCTAACTGCCATTGATTTGTTTGTCCTTTGGCACTTTTCCATGGTTGGGGAAATGAATCATAGCTTTTTTTGGTTGTTGTTCGTCTTGGCATCATCTGTTTAATCCATACATTCTTCGTTTTCCATAAATAACAGGGCAGAAATCAACTTGGACTGACTTGTAATGCTGAGTGGTTTTGCTCTCAAAAGAATGACAGTAGTGCTTGAGGTGCTTTACACACACACACACACACACACACACACTGTTAACCGCACTTTTAGAGACACACTTCCATATCTGTGAGGCTACAAGTTCAAATTTCATAACGTATGCACAGCAATAACGGAGGAACACGTGAACATTTGAATCATGGAACTAATTCATCAGCTGTTGAATAAGGTAGTGTAAAAGGTTCAAGTTACACGGGATGTTTTATTGTATTCATAACCTTTCTGCCCCTCTTCATCTCTCACTCTTTTTCACCATCTTTTCCCTGCAAAAGTGGGCAAAATTAATTTTCCTGACCTTTGCATGGCCCAAACAGCATAGGGTCAAATTCCAATGTTCATTACACTGCCATTTTATTTCAGTGTAAAATATGTGAAACTGGATAACGAGAGCTTAGGGAATCCAAGAACAGATTTTTATTTCATGATTCTGTGAAAAAAAAGAAATAAATCAACGAGAATAAACATTTGGTCAGATGAGTGGTTAAAATGCAAACTTTAAGAAATGAAAATGGTTGGGTTTTCTAATGTGTATGTAGGAAGTGAGGAGTACAACATAGTTCATGTAATGGTTGTCTTTAAGTAATTTATGTGTCTTTTTATGTATGTGCTTGAATATAAATGCAGATGCACACATACGCAGACTTAAAAAAAAATCTCATTAAATGAAAACTCTCTGTTTCAGGAACAGAATTTTAATCTTTGTCTACACACTGTGGGGCTAGCTGCTATATTGCAACCTTAAACTTAAATTGTTCCTCTTAGTTTTTAGGGTAGAATATAAGGACTGCCTTACATTCATTTTCAAGAGGTTGGTTTATAATGGTAATGCACACCAAGGCAGTTGTGCCAGGTGTTTGCCATGAATGTAAACCTTGTGTAAGAATGGTAATTGTGCCATTTATTAAGCTCAAGCTGTGTGGATTTATTTCCAAATATCTGCCACGTAGCATTGTCAGGACTCAGAGCTCTGTATTTAAAATGCTGTAGGTAGAGAGAATCAAATCTTGCAGTGTTTAGGCTCATAGATAAAAGAAAGCAGACTGGACCTTTGGATAACCCAGGACATTTGTTTCTCTGTGGAAGAGCTGTTCCTTAAGCAGAATAATCTAATTGCTAAACATTAGTGGTTGCACTATGGAGCCAAGTAGAACATTACCTAACAGATATGCTTGAATGACAGATCAGGAACTATAATGGCAACAACTTTTTTTCTTTTCTTTTTTTTTCTTTTCCACTCCATTATGCTAGCTTTTTTCTTGCATATTAGTATTCCTAGTTAGAAGTTGGATTTTCATTCATTGGCTGACTTGTTATGGCTAGTACTGTTTTTCAATGAGTCGCGAAAAAGTTTGTAAGACTTTGTAATATAAACATGTTTTTTTTTTTTTTATTGAGAGCTATTTCTCTGCTAGAAGAAAATTCCACACATTCATCACTATCTATTGGGGTAAAATTCAAACCAGGTGAACACATGTAATTTACTGAAATCATGAACCTAGAGGTCACTGTCATTGTTGAAGCATAATTATTGTTTACGTGTGTGTGTGGCGTGTGTGTGTGTGGTCTTATTTTCCCAGCTTTTTAACATTTGACATCATTACGAGGGGGCTTCAAAAAGTTTGTGGAAAAAGGACAGTGTAACGGTTTAAGTTATGATGTTTATTTTTGTGCGCATGCATTTAAGGATTCATGTTAGAACATGTTATGACACGTTAGTACGAGAACGTACAGGTGCATTGAGATCAAAATCCCTGCATCTGATTTTTAGCTATGTGCTTTTTCCACAAACTTTTTGAAGCCTTGTATGCTCACCAACAATTTTTTAAGATCTGGGAACACAGTGATATAACTACAAGGAAGTCCATAAGGACATGAGACATGAGCAGCCAGCCAGGTGATCTTCATCATTTTATGTGGAGATGTCATAGTGTGTTGATTCTGCATTGCACTGGGAAACTACAGAGAGTATGCTGCCTCAGTTTGTTTTTTACCCTCACATTTTAGATGTGGTATTTTGTTTCCAGATCTCAGTAATAAACTTTGTGAGTATAGTGTTATTACTACTTGTGATTTGATGAACCTGATTAAAATGTTCCTGTAATAGAGAGCATCTCCATGCACTGTAACTGAATCTTTCTTAACATTTGACTCTGCTGTGATGATGGATATTGTAACTATATTGATAAACAGTATGGATTTCAACTCTTTCATCCTTTGAAGTCATCTTGCCTTTGAATAATGTTTGCATAAATAAAATCTGCTACAGTGTGAAAGCTATTATAGTTGTTTTTAGTTAACTGTGATTGATTTAGTGACTGTAATTACTCATCTTCAGGTTATAATACTATAGTCCTGAGATCTACATTAGCTGTAATATATAACTAATTACATAAGTTCTTATAATGGAATAGACAATACTTTGTTCAAGCACAGACACAGATATGCCTCACACATTATCATTGACCTGAACAAGAAACTTCAAAGTAGTCAAAATTTCAGTCTCACCAGTCAGTACTAAGAACTCCGTAGGTGTCGGCTACTGCTTGATTGATATCCCCCACATCACCTCCCTGGGCCAAAAACTGCAAACCGTCCCTTTCCTCAAGTAACTGTAGCCTCCCACCTTTGAGTGCTGGTGTAAGGTGAATAATGTGTTAAGCCTCCGTGAAAAGAAGTCATCCAATCCAGGAATTTTCCCTTTTTTTTTTTTTTTTTCTTTTTGGAGTGACCACTGGGCTCTTAAAGTCACCTTCTGGTAGTATGCTTGCCAGCTACCAAACTCCATCAAGCTGGATGAGTGCCGGCCGATAAATGGAGTGAAACTTTTAGAGGTGTGTGTCAAAGGAGGTGAAAGGAGATGGAGGCACAAGGAGGAGGAGGAGTCCTCTCCTCTTACACTTGACAGCGAGTATGTGAGGAGAGGACGTGGAAGGAGGAAGGTGGAGGGAGAATGGAGGAGCATTTAGTTCTGATAGATACTGATAGAGATTGTAATGAATGTGGTGAGGGCATGGCACGCTAAAGCGTTGCAGTGGTAATGCAGGATGACAGTGTATTTGTACTAATAACCCTTAAAAGTGGTGATAAAATACTCCACTCCCCTACTGGAGCCCCTGATGGATGTGCTGGGAGTAATTAAACTCCATTAGTCTGCGGGTCCACTTACCATGCGTCTATCTGTGTGTGTGTGTGTGTGTGTGTGTGTGTGTGAGTGTGTGAGAGTGTGTGAGAGTGTGTTTGAATGTCTTAAAACACCACTCCCCTCAGGGATCAGGCTATTCCAGGTAGAAGAGCAAGTGTACAGCCATTGTCTGTGTGTGTGTGTGTGTGTGTGTGTGTGTCTGTGTGTGTGTGTTTTGTGTTTGTGTGTAGCAAAACATATGTTGCTTTAGAAAAACCTGCGGAATGACACATATTGTACATCATTTGGATCTGTGATGCTAAGTATACACCGGCTCCTCACTCCAGTGAATTCCCAAAGGTTGGGAGTGCACAGTAGGTGCAGTGTTGGTGTGTCAGTACATTGTCATCCAACACGTTGCTGTGTTTTGCTGTTGACAGGGAGGCGCGCTCCGCTGCTGTATTTCTCCTTCTTCCTCTTCTTCTTTTTTTTTTTTTTTTTTTTGTTATCAGGAGATGTTTTGACTCAACATTGAGCCAGGGGAGAAGCCTGCGGCAAGACCACCGTACGAGGCTCACTGGGAATAGCACCGGTCCTGCATCTACCGTCATGTTTTCACTTGGCACTCAACCACACACACACACACACACACACACACACACACACACATACAACCACAAATGCATGTGTGCAGGTGTACATCTGACAAACACACACAAAGAGAAAATGAATGCATGTACACACCGATATGTAGCAATAAATAAACTGGCTATCTATCGGACCTCCGGATGGTAATCTTGCAGCTTAAAATAACAATGACTACAAATATGAACAAAAATGAAATGATTCATAAACTGCACACACATGCCTCTCCAAAAAGCAACAGAAACACATCCATCTATACTGCATTTGATTCTGGAGGCCTCACATCATGGCTGGCAGGCCGATCTGTGCAGCATCTCTGCTTTTAATGAGCGCTGGGCCAGCTTAGCCAACACGTCTGGGTGCAACAACATAAGCATAAAAATGGAGGCCAATGTTTTGTAGCAAAGCTCTCAGTTGGCGTGGAGTAAAAGAGGGAAGAGAAAAGATAGTGAATTTTGAAAAAAGAAGCAAAAATGAGACATTCTGGCAAGAGTCCAGAACTAGATGTATGTGAGCCTCTTCTTCTTCGTCTTCGTCTTCTCCTCGTCTGCCTCGTTTTCTCCCTCCCCCTACTCTCTCGCTCCCCCCCCTCTCTCTACTTCTCTCTCTAATCACACTCTGACTTTACTTGACCTTTCTGTGGCTAATTAGTCAGCTTGTGGAAAAGGATTGTGGGTAGTATATCTCCAGCGACGATGATGATGATGGCGATGCTCTGGTATTTCTGCGACTTGCAAATATGCCGGTGATTAATTTTTTTTTTTTCACTCCTCTCCCTAAAACACAGAAACTATAAAACACCGGGGGTTGTGCTGACCTCAGTGCTGCCTGTGGATGAAAGGAGAGTAGTGGCTGGAAGTGTGGCTTAGGGTGGCACTGGAATATATATTTATTATGATAAGGTATTTGATTTTCTAAGCACACTGGCATATTTATGAGAAATTTGTTAAGTCAAATCTATTCCTAAATCAATTTTTGCTTAATCTCTATACAGAGACTTCATTCTCTGATCACACTTCCAGTAATGTTGTATCAAATCAGTAGCTATGAACAGATGCTTTATTAAAATTGTAAATGTATGATGGCTCTGTTTAGATTTAGTTGTTTGTCTTGGGGGAAATCAGCTCAAGTTGTAATAAGTGGGTGAAATAACACTAATATAATTTTTTTTTGTATAACTTTATGTCAAATGTGTTTTTGTATTCATGCCCACATGCAGCTGAAAATGCTTTGTTATGTGTGTTTGTCTGCATGTGTATGTGTTTGTGTGTGAACCGCTGGATCTGACTCACGTCCTGCGCTGATGGCTGCTCTTGATGTGTTGACGTGTGCCTTCAGGTGCACAGTGTTCTCCATTTCATGCATAAAAGAGTTAGCATGCACACACACGCACACTCACACACACACATGCACATATGGAACATTTACATACACAGGGACAAGGTAAATGCATGCAAAACATCCACCCACACAGACAAACACACTGGGGGAAGGAGAGGTAAAACCAAGCGTGTGTGTGTGTGTGTGTGTGTGTGTGTGTCAGATGCTCAAAGTGAATCCTGAGTGATTGACTGTGTGTCTGATGTTTCAGCGTCTGCTGCTTCATTATTATAACTTACACATGGTGTTTTCGAGATGAATAACTGATCCTCTTTTAGCTGAGAAAATAAATGATAGGGCACTTCAATCAGGTTCCAGTGGATCAGAATTTATGTAGTTAATAATCATCTGTAGGAAAAAGCTCATATAGCAGGTTCATATGTATGTGTTCGTATCCACACATAATAGACTGGTTTAGCAATCTCTGAGGAGGTTTACATGGTATAACTAAACAAATGCACACAAGATAATTCCTCTATTTTTAGTCTTACTAATAGACTTACTATTTGACTACTTTAGACAGTCAAAGTAATATAAAGGATTTGTGCAGAGAACATTTGTAAACACAGTGTAGGCCTTCAAGCAGAGAAATAACTTTAACAGAAGATATAATTAAATGCAATAGATAACTGAATAAAGAACATGAAACATACTTTTTTATGGTGAGGCAGGCGTTTCTAAAATCCTGGCTTTGACCCTGAATTTAATAATGGTCATTTTCTATGCAGAAATATACAGTTTATATTTCCACAACAATTCCACTGGCCTTTATGGTAACTTTTTTGGTACAAAGTAATAAAGGTCAGGTCATTACTGTATTACTTGTAATATTATATGATCTTTTTTTTTCATGTCATATGATTGAAATAGGCCTATGACATGGGGACCTGTGATTACATGTGATGACAGTGATGTACATACCACGTAGACTTCTGGTAGCTGCCTTTCTGTGTGGTATAATTTCAAAATGTTTTTCATATCAGTTAATTTCCCATCAGCATCATTCTAGTATTTTGTAAAGCTGAAAATCTTCTCCTGATTCACATTATGATATTGGATTTTGTTTTGTACAACATGGATATTTTAGATGTTATTTTGTGGTGATAAATATATCCCAACCTTTTTTTGCTTTTGTCCCTTTAAAATGGAATGACTTCTCTGTATGACCCCTCAGCACAGATTTAATATGAGTTTATGAGTAGCAGTGATTTTCTCTTCTAAAATTGTTTTGTTCAGATACTTTTCATAGTATCAGTACTTCACATGAAAAAAGAATTATTGGAGAGGAGTCAGAAAAAATACACAGAATTTTATATCCTAGAAATATGTTTTTGATTCTCTGCAGTCCCATTAATCATTTAGTGACCCCTCAGTGAACCTTTGGGGGAGTCCTAACCCCCAGGTTGGGAACCACTGATCTACGCTGTGTGTGTGTGTGTGTGTGTGTGTGTTTTTAGCTGCAGTTTAAGATCGTATTGCCGTTGTTGGTTTAATTTACTGTGCTCCTTCATCACAAGCATACTGCACCTCTCATTCCATAACTGGCACACTCCGTTCCATTAAATCACAGTACATCTTTTTACAGCATCAGACGCCTCAAACAACAAAATGCATTTTCTCATCCCAGCACTCAAAGAAATACCTGCTATCAAAGGTATATCCATCAAACATGCATCAATTAAGTGTTGACGTGAGGAGAAAAGACAATCTATAGTTTGGAGGATTTATTCAATTTGCATCCGTAATTGTGTGCAATTTACAAACTCATTATTTTACAATTTACTACATTTAACAGCAGCTGGAGGGCAGATAATGGTGGGGCTATAGGGGGCTAACATGGGCCCCAGATGGACCCCAGACATGATGCAAAGCACTGAAATGATGTTCATCTGTCTGACTTAAAGGAGTCAGATTTCAGTGGAGAAAAGCTTGAATAATACTAACACAAAAGAAAGTTGATACCAGGAAAAATCGCAGCTTCTGGTAACATAGATGATGGTATTTTTACAACCTGATGGGGTAATATGCAAGATATCAGCTCTGAATAATTCATTACACATGTGCAATCATACAGTATTGATTATTTTTAATTGAGGTTTGATTGAAATATTCATTTTAATGTTTAATGATGAGCTTACACTGAGTGTAAAATGAATATCAGTGCTGCTTATGACAGAAGCCATGACTAGATGAAAAGAAATTTAAGGCACCGCCTCCATATAACATTTCTGTGAAACCACTTTAGTCACTGATACTTTGAAGGTGACATAGCTGTACAGCCTAACAGCCTTTGTGCTTTTGTTACACTTGTTACATGCCCACAAGAGCCCACAGAAGAGGTGGTCGACTTGCTCCTTTTTAGGCCCTTGGATTTGGACTTGATCTGTGGGCTAGGATGGCCTTGTTAAGCTCTAATAAAGTTCCAAGAATTTTCCATGTATGATGCTGTACATAAAATTGGATCGTATGTGCCTCAGTGTCCCACCGTATCATATCACCGTGACGGCCTCTCCCTTCCTCTGCTCTCATAACTGATTGTTTACTGAGTGCTTTCCACCATTTTTCCCTGAGCCTGTAAGTATAAAATTTTAATTAGGAACACTGACAGGTCTGGCGCATGATCCACAGCCGTGCATCCATCACAGAAAAAAGGAAGAGAGAAAGACAGAAAGAGAGAGAGAGCAAGAGACACTTTGTTTCTCATCTCTCTCTACTTTCACATCTCTACCTTCTTAGTCCTCCCCCCTCCTCGATCTCCCCTCTCCTGATGCGAGTGCCGGACTTGAGCAGCAGGTGCCATATTACTGTGTACAGAAAAGCAATTAGGCAGCATATTGGATGAATGAGGAGTGCATTAATATTAGCAAGTGCATTTGTCAGTGGCGTTTGATGCGAGTCCTTTTCTTTTCTTTCTGCAACATTAAGACTGTGGCACTCATAAATTCACTGCTTAAACCACCATCTGCTGTGCTGTCAGCCCACACCAAGGAGAGAGGAGAGGAGAGGGGAGCCATTTATTCCCTTCTGTCTCTCTCACTCGGGAAAGAGAGTGAAAGACAGATAGATAAGAAGAAAATGCATTCATTCCCTCCCTTTCTTTGCCTTTTTTTTTCTGTTCCACAGGGAAAGACTGTGTATTAGGATTTATGAAGATGGTTGCTGCACACCGAGCGACAGTCCTCTTAAATCTGGCTCTTTTCCTATTGTCTGGAGTTCTACCTTCTGCTTACCGGCACATGCGTAGACACGCCGTCCTTAGCTGTGCTCAACAAGGAGATAAATTCTTGCATGTGAGCCAGCTCAAAGCATAGAGAATAACACTAAACAGTTTGTTTTGTGATCGTAATTCAACACAGTGTGTGTGTGGCTAGAGGTCATTCTTCTGTGTGACCTCTTTTGCTTTTGCTAACAAGTATTGTGTGTTTAAGCAAATCCTGTCTATCTTATTCCTCTGTTGTCCAAAAACTATTAAAATGAGTCACAGTGACATGCCTCTTTATTACCATGGGTATATACGCTGTAGTTTATTTTGGGTCAATCCTCATCTTGCTACCGTAGTTACTTAGTAGTACAGCAAATGTGTATGAATCCACACCTGACAATAGTCACTAGTAAATGCACTTTGACATGAATTACTTTTAAAAAACAAAGCTACATGTTTCATTTCCTAAAACTGGAACAAATGAGCTTGTGGTTGAATGCCAGACAGGTAGGGAAGTCAGAAAGAACTGAAAGATGGACAAACATGGGATTTTCTGACAATAAGAAAAATGTACAATAGGACAAGCTTTACCCTTATTTAAATTCTACCTTTTATCTTTATTTCATCCATATTGTGGATATTATTCATATTTACACCTAAGACATAAGTTGACATCCTGTTTTATTGTGCTACAACTAAACCTTTTACATTTTGTAATATTGTCTGTCTGTTGAGTTGGTGGTGGGTGACGGTGGGATGGATAGATTACCATGCGCCGGTGCATCATTGCATAAACCTATTATCAGATGCATTGTGTGTAAGTATTTTTAGAGGCAAGGAAGGGAAGGCATCTCGCTGCTCATGGCTGGCTGTGCCCGGTGCAGGCAATGTGGATTGTGCTGCCGTGTTGTTGCCTTTTCTGGGGGCAATTTTCGAAGTGTCATGGCACCTTCAGGTACCGCTCCCCTCCCCCACTCCACCCCCAAAACCCCCCACCCCATACACACACCAATTAGAAAAAAAAAAAAAAGAAATAAACAGAAAAGTGTCACTGGAAGATTACTGTCATACCGCTGTCACCATGATGGTGCCCCGCGGGCAGTATGGGGGCGGGATTGGCGGGGGTTGGATGGTTGGATTGGTGGTGGTGGGGGGGGCAATTGAGCACCACTCCCCTTTTTGTCTCTCTCTCTCTCGCACTCTCTCTCCCTCTCTCTCCCCTTCTCTCTATCTATCTCACATAGCCTCTCCTCCCCAACCCCTTGCTTTCCTTGGTGATTAGCTCGCCCCGCAGTGAGCGCTAAGCGGCCTAATCTGCCACCATGAGGTGGTGGGTTTAGAGAAGCACAGAGACATAATCGGAGACAGAGAGAGTAACAATACAGTCTAGGGTGAGACCAAAGACACACATATAGACCAACACATACACAAACAATAATTATTAGTAAAAAAAAAATTACAGTAGAAGAAACTCTTATAATTATGAAAAAGTTGCCACAGAGAGGTAGGTGTGAGAACTGTGAGCAGTTAGGTGATCAGACGACAGATCAAGACTCCAGGTCAGTCAGACTTATTTGGGGGAGAAAATGAAGGAGAACGGTAAGGTTACAAGCCAAACTGGGTAAACACACCAGTTTACAGACCGACTTGGTTCAACTTCGACCCACTGTATTTTCTGTAGCTGTGCACACACAGTTTTCCTGTGGAATGAACATAGGTGGATAAACCTGGTAGGGGGCCTGAGGGCAAAATTATCTTTTGTTCCCCTACTGATTTCCCACTTATCACTCTTTGTCTATATACCCTGTCACCTTCAAGCTCCCATTAATGAAACACTGCACCTATGCTTGAATAATACATTTTTAAGATGTATGTTAAACCTATAATAAGTGATTTTTAGGCCACTAGGGGGCAACATTATTATGTATTTGGAGTCATGTCTCTGGCCACCCTAATGAATTGTAAGTCCATGATTCACAAATCAAGAATTTATAGTTGCTAACTAACCTTCACTGTGTTAGCATTGTTCTCAATATTAAAAACAAACAAACAAACAAACAAACAAACAACAAAATCAAAATACTTTACAACACACAGTTTACATTATGTCTCTCCAAACTACAAAATAAAAAGTGTCTGGAGAGTTTTGACTTTCAAACAATTCACAGTGTGAAGTCAGTGATTCAATTCAACTGAATTCAATTTTATTTATATAGCACAGAATCACAACAGAAGTAAAATCAAGACACTTTCATATAGAGCAGGTCTAGACCATACTCTTCAGATTATTATAATAATGTTGATAATTCCCTGTAGGTTCATCACTATGAATTCCTTTAACAATGTCATACATTTATCACACTGTCACTTGATAGACTTTTAAGTTATTATACTATTATTATGGAAATATTGATTACAGCAACTTTAAGTATTATTAGGTATTAGACAACTCTATTAGCAATATGCATCAAGCACAAAGTACACTAAAATGATAAAGACAGAACTGGGTCACAGTATTAGCTAATTATACAGGACCTGTCTTAGTTGATAATACTTTTTGCGGATGTAAATTCCAAATCTAGAATCTTTACCAAAACGAATGGACACACAGTGTCCACAGGGCTGGGGCTGTGGGACAGTTGCCAGCATTACATATATGCTCATTTTTGGCTTTACCTCCAAATAGATGCCCAATTCACTGAAGCAATGTGTTCCCAGATCTCTTCTTGAGTACGGTGTTATCATAACTGATAGAGAGAATGCTTACAGACACAGTAATAAGACCCACACTTTCATTAACTGGCAATTTTCTTTAATAAACTGAACTTGAGGAAAAGGTGAGTGTGCACAGAAAAGGCAGACTTACTTGTTCCCTCTGGCTGAAAGCAAAAGTCAGTCTTAAGGATAGGTGGAGCTAATGTCTTCCAGTTTTTTTAGGATGAAATTTCCTCTGCTCTATAAAGCATGGTAGCCCTGTCTGTGGAAACACAAACACAGGACCTGTCACCACATGTAACCACTTGATTTGACTGATTAAAAGTGCTGAAGCCTCACATTAACTTCATATAAACTTCTGCAGACATTTTTACACAGAATGAGTTCTATGGGTTTGTCCCCATCACTTATAAAGAAGACTTCAGTTGTTCATATGAGCACCTAAGTGTTGTTTTAAGAAAAACTTGAAAAATTGAAAACTATCTTTGAAGTGGCCCCTCCCTGAGTGGTTAAATCAGACCCAACATGGCTCCATGCCATGTACTTCCTCCTCGAATCAGCTCATCTAGATGCCATCACGGGCATATGGGCACCATCTTGTGTCTGACAGTGGTGACTGGTGGCATGTGGTTTCGTTGTGGTAAAGTGGTGGCTCTTGTTGTGAATTCAGCATTTTGCAAGTATACACTGTTTGTCTGAGAGAGTCCCTATGGTATGCTTACCACTGACACCTTCTTATATATACAAATTGTGTAGTCAGCCTTCAATAGCCACACATGCAGATGCAGATGCACTGTACTTGCTGTGCATATATATACACACTTGAGGCATGCACGCACACTCTTTTTTAAAACCTAAATCAGCTGTGCAAGAGGTCTACATCTGCCTTAAATCATAACTGATCAGTCTCCCCCAAATCAACTATTTTGGCCCTGTTCAAAAAGCTCTATTTCCTGACCCAGGTCCTCGTCTCTCTTCTTGTTTTTAGTCAAAGCCCTTCTCTGTTTCTTTTTTAACAGTTCTTCCCCAAACATTGCTACTGCCAGGTTTGTCAGCCGGCATAGATTTAGCTGCCTTGTCAGTAGCGTCGCTGTCCTAATCTCTCTCACAGCCTCAACTCTGGCCTCAAGGAATGATGAGACACAGAATGAGAGAGTGAGAGATTTTGTGCCAGGACTGCTTTTTTTTTTTCAAATAAGCAAATGTATAACACAGCAAAGGCCCAGTGCAGACCTACCCGCTAGATGTTTATGACTAGAAAGATGCAGCCTCCCCTTGGTCCTTTGAAAGACAAAGGGTTTGGGGGGGTGGGGAGGAAGTGGGGCGTTAGAGAGGAGAGACAGACTTGGCACAATGCTCTGTCTAGTGTTCTGAAATAGTAAGGGTCTCTTTCACCCCCAATGCTGCCCCTTTGTACCACTGCTTCTTTATTTTCTTTGTCTTTTTATCTTTGATATACTTTTTGTGCCTTCACACGGGAAACAGCTGTGGCTGCAGGCATGACATTTTATATCCAAACAGTCAATGGTAAACTTCTCTGTGACATCATAATGTTCCTCAAAAACACCTTTCTGGCAATTACTCAGGAACAGCAACTTGACTGGCTAGTGGAAGCATACAACTAATTCTAGTTTTTCTTTTTCTCTCTCTCTCTCTTTTTTTTTAACTTCCTCATAATATTTAGTGGCTTGTGATAAACTAGACTAATTTATGAAAGCTCTACTCTGTTGCCCTGTGATTTCAAGGATCACATTAGGAGCATGAGCTTGTTTCTGGATATTTAAAAAGTGTGTGTGATTTTATGTTTGTTTTTTTTTACAGTTAAAGTTATTTTTCAGTCAGTATTGTGCTGCCCTACTTTCTCTTCTTTCTAAAGATACAACGATGCTTAAAACAGTTAGAGAACCTGAATGTCATTTGTTTCATGTAACTGGCCCTGTCATTTACATGTTTCTGCAGTGTTTATCTATCTGCAGAGTTTGGTTACTTTGATGACTTTTCTGGGATGGATGTACTGTACTGGTACAGAGCCTATTTGGTGACACAGATTTTGGATTCATTTGCTTTCGAACATTCAAAGGAGCTTAAAAATCTGATACAAATGCTCACTGTCAACCAGTTAACCAGATTTCTAATGGATTCTAAATTGTTGTTGAGCAAAACAGCAAATACAGTGTGTGTCAATTGTGATCTTGCTCTCTTGATATTCTGAACTTTAAAAGCTGAACATAGGAGTCCCAACTTCTTAGGACTTGGGAGCATGGCACAGAGACATTCACAGCCACATGTAAAATTAGCAAAAGGCTTGCTGAGATAGGACTGGTTCTCTCCCAGATGACCATGGATGACCATTAGGTTCTGCCCAGTTAGTGGTCAATGTCTGAAAATGCCAAGTAGGCACAGTAGAATGAAAAACACTTTTGGCTTTGACTCAAAATCTCTGCTGTCACCGCTGGTTAAGTTGAAATGTTCAGAGCAGTCAACTCCAAAACCTGGACCTGGATAAAATGGGTGGATAAAGACACACGGGTGATCTCTCGCCCTATGTCAACTGGGATTGGCTCCAGAGCCCCTTAAGGCTCCAACCCTTAAGGATAAGTGGCACAGATAATGGATGGAGGGAAAAACACATGGACAAAGGCATAATTTACAGTCTGGCATGAACCCTTTACTTTTGCCCCCCTCATAGTCATTGTCTCTGGCCCATTTTATTACTGAAGCCTCTTTGAACACTGTTCTCTTGGTGTCCAGCCACCAGATATGAGAAGATCTGAGTTGTTAAGAATGTTGACACACTCATCTGAATGGCCTAGAGTTATTAATGTGTGTTCACATAAATGAACTTAACAAGCAGCATGTGTACTGCAGTGACTGCCTTCTGGACTTTAATTTGTCCTTAGCCCTCACCTCTCTACATATAGGCTGCCCTACCTTACTGGTAAAAGTTGTTTGGTGTTGTGTGCAGCCTGAAAGGAATACTGTCAGAAACTACTTGGGGCTAAGAAAAATAATGTAGCGTCATTTACACCTCAGCACTGCAGCACGACAGCGACCCCAAACATATGGCCAGAGTCAGAAAGAGCTGTTGTCAGCAACAACAGAGAACAGAGTCCTGCAACTTTTGCACAGTACTGTATATAATGTATATGTTAAATTTGATGGCAGCTGTTCGCAGCTAAATATAGACTTTGACTTCAGTCTGGCTGATGATGTGTCTGAAGTCCTTGTTTAAGAGAAAGATTTCTCTCCAGATTCTAGCTGCTCTGTAGCTGACCATGGCCTTTAAACCTTCCTTTTAGGGGACAAGGGGACAAGAATATAGGGTTTTCAATAAACTCCCTATAGAGATCACTGAAGAATCTCATTTTAATCAGGAAGTTTTATTATGCAGCCGGTCAAAATCAGAGGAACACCAAACACACAGTGAGTTACACCAAATAACGAAGTTAATCATCCCATTTTTACAGTTCTCAATAATTCATACAATATATGGCTTTTTAACCAAACAATATAACTGACCTCATCATTTTAGCTTTGTTCTTGGATTTGTGCATGACCCATATAGCACTGATTATTTACAAGCTAAGCAACTGGCTATTAGAAATTAGTTAGCTGTTTAACATGGTTATGTTTTATCTTCACACAAATTTGACTGTTGTTTTTAAGATATATTTTCATTTTTGGGTGAACTTAGGCAACAGGAATTTCAAAAAAACAGAGTTAAAGGGAGTAGAGGGGCAGATTTCTGGTGGAATACTAAAAGAGATTAATCTGTTGGACAGAATATAGGTTATAATGTAGTAATAGGTTTACTTTTGCTGTAAGCAGTATATGTGGGTTATTATGAACATTTTATATGGGCGCTGGTACACATTAATTGGGCTACCTCACAGTTAAGCCCAGTCAAATTAATTAATACTTTAGTCTACTATATGCCTTTGCTGCTTTGTGCACCTCAGAGATTCTACCTTCAGTGGTGAAGATTTTTACAAAAATTCATGTACCACCATACATATATATATATATATACATATGCTACACATTAAAGGGGCACTGCTAAAAATGTGTCTCACATATCTCTAATCTTACTCAGAAATATATAAACTCACACGCACAAAAGCCTGTAAGCCTTCAGATGTATAATTTTCTTTAAAAGTACCTTTTTGGACTAGTTTGTCTGTATCCTCCATGCCCTTTTTCAATCTGAGCTGCCGACTCATCCTGTCGTGTCCCATCTTCCACAAATCACACAGTGGCAGGGCCGTGATCGGAGAGGTACAATTTGTCACCTGTATGCATGAGTAAGCAACAGATTCACCATCCATTACAGTGACCAGACAGAATATGGTGGAAAGAGAGGGGATGGAGAGGATTGCATGAGTGTATGTGTGTGTGTGTGTGTGTGTTTGCACTCCTATCTTTGTGAGAACTAGTTTGAATGTTAGACCTTCAGGAGGGTATCTGCAAAGTAAGAATATAGTTGAGCTGGTTGAGTCGTGGTGTCGGTACTGAAGAAATTCACCACGGTTCTGGGGAACTGGCCCAATTAATAAACCTTAGATTGAAACTTAGATATTGACATCACCCCAGGTAAACCAAAGCCACTCTTTGTTGACCTTTGTTTTTATTATACGGCTATGGTAAGTGATGGTCTATTCTAAAGATTAAGCGTTGAGCTTGCATTGTAGACTGGCTTGGTATAGCACACTTGAGTCTTGAATTGTGATGCATGGATGCAGGATTGCAGGTTGCTGCTACTTCTTCATAATAGAAGCTTTCAGATGGTGATTTTTGGCAGTACAATGACCTGCTCAAGCAGAGCTCAAACTTTTTGCTATTTCCCTGACCTTGAAATTTGCTTTGCCCAGCTATACCGTACTTTGATGCTCAGTGCACAGTACATGGTACACAGGTGGGAGGAAAGACACAAACAGGTGGGAGGTTCATTCAAATGAAGCAGCATAAGGAGAGAAGTATTTTAGTGAAAAATGTCTCTTACATGTTGCAGAGTAGATGTTTCAGAAGCACATATATAGCTGGTACAATGCCAATCTGATGCTGCTTTGGCGATTTTACCAAAAACAGCAAACTAAATACTTGGAGTTGATGCACAGCAGTAATGGAATAATAGTGAAATGGATGTAAACCATTTTAATTTAACATAAAATCAACATTAACTGTGGTTAAAGCATGAATGGTAAAGCTGTAAACTGGTCTGCACTGATCTATAAACTAATACGAATGATTCTTACAGTATCTGTTGTCCACAGCTGCTTTAATTTTACTCTTTCAGCTCATCAAATCCCTGCAGCCATCTAAGGGCAGTACGACAGATGCAGTGATAAATCTACGACTCCTTTTACACAGAAATTGTGCTATATTGGCGTTAAGAAGTCCCTTGATTATGCCACCTTCACTTGTTTCTACTGAACCACACAAACACAAAACCAATGCAATGGCACCCGAGTGTGTAATTTTAGACAGCATGCCGGCATCGCAGAATCAGAGGTGTAATGTGTAACACAGCAGTGTTAGTTGTTGGTTGGCATCTGTTCTGCCATGCCAGCTCTCTCACTTTCACAGGGGTCGATTCGGCTCTGTGACTACCTCCACTGGTGGCTTAAAGGTGGGACAACAATAGCACTCCATTCTGCCACTTTTATACAGAACCAACTGTCAGTTATAACTCTGTATTCTGCTCTTCATGAGTGGCATTTTGGATTACAGTGGTGCATCAATCCTGTTTTTTGTAAAGGCCTTACTTCTGATATGTCCTTTGTTTTGAACCTTTCTCACTTTTGTTGCAACTTTTGCAACTTTTTTGTTGTAAAACCTTTTGTACTCTGTGTTTTTTTACTGCTTGTTCTGTCACCTTTTGTTTAACCTCTGGCCCTGAGACACACAACTGACCTCCTGAAATGACTTGTTTGTAACAAGTACCATAAGAGAGTGCCGGGGAGATATGCTCTGCTCTCTTCATGTGTACATGGACTGACAGAATCAACAACATTTGGATGAACCGTTTGTATCTTTTCTTCTTATTCTTCAAAATAAAATTAGTATCCTGAAGAAGAGTGTTTCTGACTTTCTAACAGTGTCTTTGACTCTCACTTTTATTTTCTATTTGTTATTTTTTGGGTAAAAGTGATATTTCATTTTTTACTTGAAATGCATTTCAGGAATAAAATGTTGTGTCACATTTTAAGAAACAGGTTAATAATTTATGACATGAGATACAGTAGAATTAAAAATATATATTTTTTATTATTTATTTCTATAACCATTGTATGAGGTTAATTTTAGAAAAATGTTTTCAGTGTTAAAATAGGCCTGCAGTCACCAGGTGTAACCATAATACAATTTCAAATACAAATTTAGGGTATGTTGTAATAAATGGTGCACATCTAGATGTAAACACTATTCAGCACTCAGCAAGAGGAATGACAGAGATCATAACTTTTTGCTGCTTTGACATTTTTATGAAGAAAAGTAGGAAAAGTAGCCTACATAAAGGTATTCCTATGAATGTGTCAATCAGCTAAAGGAGGACTTTTCCGAAGTGTGTGTTGTAAACTTTTACCATATTTTGACTGCATGTGTGAGATCATACTGAAACTACTCTGTTTCATACACCTCTGTGATGGGTGTGTAAATGGTATGTGTGTATTTGTGTTGCCTCTGAATTTCTGAAGAGTATGTGTATATATGAGCTTGCATTTGTGTGCAATATGTCAAAATTAGAGTAGCAGAGTAGCCATATTTCATAGTTTTATAAAACATGACAAAAGCCTCAGTAATCTCTCACTGCCAGAACCTCTGTTTGTAAACAACATATGTAAAATCTGGAGTCAACTAATAGCACCACAAAGGTTTCACTGAGACTGATTGCTCTACTCACACATTGGTTCAGTCAGATATAACACAAACTCTGTTCTGAGGGGCTGTCTAATGTTCAGTTCAACTGATTCAGACATTTGCATTCTCACATACTGCTCCTCTGTATGTCTGGATAAATTCAGAATTGCAGTGCAGGTGTGAAAGCAGCTTTTGAGTCCAGTACCACCTCTTGTTAATATAAGTGAGTCCTATGTTATCTTAAAAATACATACATGCAGTACCAGTCAAAGGTTTGGACACACTTTCTTATTCAATGGTTTTTCTTAGTTTTTATTACTATCTACATTGTAGATTGATACTGAAGACATCAAAACTATGAAGGAACACATATGGAATTATGTTGTAAACAAAAAAGGGTTTGCCAGGTCTGTCCGGCAGCCTTCCCTGCCATCTGATTCAACTCACCAGGTGGTGATCAGTTGACAGCTCTCTCTTCACCCGAGTGTCCAAGACATACGGCCACAGATCTGATGATACAACCACAAAGTCAATCATTGATCTTTGTCCTAAGGTGCTCTGGTAACACATGTCACATGGAGGTTGGGGACAGTACCTGAGGAGTAGCAGACTGGTATGGTGGTCCCCATTTTTAAAAAGGGGGACCGGAGGGTGTGCTCCAATTATCGGGGTATCACACTACTCAGCCTCCCTGGAAAAGTTTATTCCAGGGTGCTGGAAAGGAGCTCAGACCACCCAGTCTACATGTGTTTTGTAGACTTGGAAAAGGCTTATGACCGTGTCCCCTAAGGGATCCTGTGGAGGGTACTGCGGGAGCATGGGGTACCAGGGCCACTGATGCAAGCCATCCAGTCCTTGTACAACTAAAGTGAGAGCTGTGTACACATTCTCGGCACGAAGACAAACACATGGGTGTTGGACTACGCCAAGGTTGTCCCTTGTCTCCGGTCCTGTTTGTGGTATTCACGGACAGGATTTCAAGGTGCAGCTGAGGTGAGGAATGTGTCCGGTTTGGGAATCTCAGAATCACATCTCTGCTTTTTGCAGATGATGTGGTTTTGTTAGCTTCATCAGACCGTGACCTTCAGCATGCGCTGAGGCAGTTTGCAGCTGAGTGTGAAGCGGCGGGGATGAGCCGAAAAATAGTGGATTGTTCCCTCCAGGTAGGGGGAGAGTTGCTGCCTCAGGCGAAGAAGTTCAAGCATCTCGGAGTCTTGTTCATGAGTAAGGGGAACATGGAGTGTGAGATTGACAGGTGGATTGGTGTGGATAGGAACTGAGTACAACTGATAAAAAAGCAAGAAATTCCACAAATTACCTCTTGACTACCTCTTCCAGGTGACTACCTCATGAATCTGATTGAGAGAATGCCAGAAGTGTGTACAGCTTTCATTAAAGCAAAATATGGCTACTTTGAAGAATCCAAAATATAAAACATATTCTGATTTGTTTAACCCCTTTTTGTTTACAACATAATTCCATATGTGTTCTTTTATAATTTACTGTAGACTGGCTTCAATATTAATCTACAATGTAAAAAGTAATAAAAACAAACAAACAAACAAACAAAAAAAACACTGAAGGTGTGTCCAAACTTTTGACTGGTACATGTCTGTTGGTGTATATTACAGGTATGTATATTATGTTACAGGGAATATATTTAACAAATGGAGTACAAAAACAAATATTTAGTACATCTGTATGTTGTATTATTAGGTATATAAGCATTCTCAAACATGCAATGTAAGACATATAAACAAAACACATTTGTATTACCAATGCACAGTTCTGGTTTGTGCCTCCAGGTTGTGCCATCTCCACTCCTCCCTTACTTGGTGATACTACTGCTGCCAGTTAGACTAAACTTAAACAGCATGTGTGTCAAAAGAATGTTAGCTGAGCAGCAGCAGCAGCTTTGGTTCTCTGTCTGTGTCTAGACAAGATGCGTTGAGGCACAGAATTGAGTGTAATGTCTCCACCGTTTTGGCAGCACTCAGAGCCCAAAACACAATCACTGTAGTTATGTGTGTAAAATGGGAGAAAATAGACTTAAGGTGGAAAATCATGCCTCGAGTCACAATTACAT
The DNA here is from genome assembly GCF_001640805.2 of Lates calcarifer. NCBI lineage: Eukaryota > Metazoa > Chordata > Actinopteri > Centropomidae > Lates > Lates calcarifer. The sequence continues at coordinate 24,592,826 of NC_066848.1, read as the reverse complement.
GTGTATAGCATGACTGACACATGATCTGTTACTTAGCCTGTGTAGACAGCTGTATTGATTAGTATAGGAGCAAATCTGTTCTTCATGTCAGATGCACAATTGAAAAAGTGTCTGACACACCCTCTGTGTAAACAATCTTTAGGCTAATTTACATTAAGTTTTGCTTAGCACACTTTATTTTAATGTAGCTGGCTTGCTAATAACAGGAAGCTGCACACTAAAACCATAGCTGGCTACTGATTCATAATGAGCAATTTATGGTTAAATGCCTTGCTAGAGGGCATCTTGGCAGCAGCTACTGTATTTAGAAAAGGGAATGCATTTTTGACTTTCTTATGCTCTTTCCAAAGACTCATCTCCTCTAACCTTTAAAACCCCCAAAACACCACTAATTTGACACGCGAATAGTCTTTTTTGGAGTCAGGACTGCTGTATCACAAGCTGAACAGTTTTACAATTTTTTTTTTTTTTTTTTACAAAAAACATTTTTTTTCTGTTTATACAATCATCTATGTACCATTACAGAGAGAAAATTACCATCACTGTTTGAGACATGGAGACATGGAACACATCATGATTTTACCTAAACTTAATACATTTAAAATAAAAAAAAAGTTTTCAAATTTTGTCACTGAATTTGTTTCTCTCTCTCAGATGATTTGAATCTAGATTGAGATATCTAGATACAGTAAATGGTCCTGATATAAAAATGATAAAAAAAATAAATAAATTGTAGCAGCATGATAAACGATGATTCAAAGACAATTTGATCACAATTTGAATGCTTTTTAAGTTTAACTTAAAAAAATTCATTTCTTCAATTTTTATTTCAAGGCCACAGTAATAATAGGATACACAGTCAGTGATCACACTGGTTAATTTAGCTGGACCCCAAAGAGGTTTTCTGCTCAGTGCTGTCTATTCAAATTTGGTATTTGAAACAGTTGCATGTTGGCACATGTAATTTAAAAACAACAACAAAAACAGCATATGGTTTCAGTAGCTAATTGCCTTCAGCCAGGAGACAGGGGCCAGTGTGCTTTAGAAGTTGTGTTAGCTACTAGTGCAAGCCTAACTTGCTTCAGGTTGACAATGCCAGCCTGCTTACTTTACACAGCAGTTCATAAATAGTAGCAGTAAAATGTGTGGTGCCTCTGGTGTACTGAAAATACAATGGTGTTGCCTCTCAGGTATCAGAGGCAACACTGAACATGGTATATATTTCTGATATTTCTTTCAGTGTGGAAATATTTCAGGAAGCCAGCAGGAGAGGAGTACTGCAGATCTCTCTCTCTCTCTCTCTCACACACACACACACACACACACACACATTTACCCTACTTTTTAATATCTGGGATGAGGAAACAGCACACAAGCTCACAAGTTGTCAGGAAAATGAAACTGCTTCTGTACAAAACCAATTCTGGTAGCTGATAAAAACACTGTTCCACTGAAGTACATTACATGCAGCATGGCAGCACTGTTGCATTAAGTTTCAATACACTGGCAAAAATACACTCAATCACACACACACACACACACACACACACACACACACACACACCTCTGGTGTGAATGGCCTTTGGCCACAGGCAGAGTTTTCACAGTAAACTAACCTTGATCAATAACCTGCTTTGGACCTCAGCAAAACCCACTGTTCTCCCTACTGCTGGATTTCAATATCACGCCCGTTTGAACACTGTAGCCACGGGCCAGCTGTGTGCGCATGTGTGTGTGCACATGTGTGTTTATGTATGTACGACTGCTGCTGTTGCATGAATTTATGAGAGCTGCAGATCATGTGTGAATGTGTTTGTGGTCTCGTGCGCTTAAAGAAATCTTTGTGTGTGAATGTGTATGAGTGAGTGTGTGTGTGTGTGTGTGTGTGTGTGTGTTTTGGTGAGTGTGTGTTTCAGTAAAGCCTCAGGGTCTGCTGTGAATGGTGCTAACTGGCCCTCTGAACTCTTCCTTGTGAAGAGAAAGAGAAAGCCACCGGGCATGTGCAGAGGACAGCATGCCATTTACCTGGGCTACGGATGTTTTTTAAAACTGGCAAGAGGGACTTCGAAGCACACACACACACACACACACACATACAGAAGATACTCCTGCCTTTTGCCTCAAACGCAAAAGCACACCTTTGCTCCCTCGCCTCAAACACAAACACACTTCAAAAGTTTTTTTTCATTTTTTCATTTTTATTTTTGGAAGCGATACAGGCAGTACTACCCCTGCGTTTAAAGAGCCTAACCACTCTCTTCATGTGCCCTTTTCTCACTTCCTGCCTCTGCAAAAAGGCACCACTGCGCCAAGATAACTTGCTAGTTTACATCCAGCGCAACAACTTGCGAGACAACCTTTTGGCTCTCCAAGGTGTTTGTCTCACGGTGCTCTTTATATACAGTGAAGTGGGGCCGTGCATTTGACGCCTGCTCTAGCCTGAGCTGGGCCTCTACAACGTATTTCAACCTGGGTAAATACTCAGAGAGAACAACTAATGGTGAACTCTGGGTGACTGAGATATAGAAAGAACGTAACAGCATGTACAGACGTGGCTGAATGTGTTGGCACCTAACACCTCATTGTAAGGGTACCATGACCCCAGTCACAGGTCATGGCTGCTCCAACAGGATAATAACCAAAAACATATACCTAAAGGCACCCAAGAATGGATGATTTAATCCATGAATGGATAATTTTGTTCATGTCATTTTATTTTGTTTTTTTTATTTAATATAAATAATATTATTTAATAATAAATAATTTACATAGAAAACCAAAAGCCATGTGTCTGTTCTATATGGAATAGAAAATAATGGATTCCAATTAAATTATGGGTTTTCTTTTTTAAGTGTAAGGGTATCAACACTTTCAGCCACATCTGTGTGTGTCACAGATATACTGCTTTTTGCAGTAATGAGCAGTGCATTATCAGCCATAATTATTATTTTTAATTTTCAGTATACCTCAAGAAACTCAAACCCATCTGCCTTATCTGAACCTGTGTGTGTGTCAATTTGTCTTATTGTACCTGGCTCTGTGTGTGTGTGTGTGTGTGTGTGTGCGTGTGATTTGGTGGTTGAATACAGCTGACCCAGATGTGTTAAGTGGGTCATGGGAACACCACCGCCCACACACTGGGGTTTATGGGTAGGCAGAAGCATTCTGGTGTATGTATATGTGTGTGTAGATGGGCTTAGGACACTGGGGCAGTGCCCTGATTATACTAGATTGGTTTTGGGAATTCATTGCTCCTCCTCCTGCCACACTGATAGTTAATATTATGTAAAAAAAAAAAAAAAAAAAAATTAACTTCATTGTGTTTGAGCAGTGTTGGGCTTGTGATGACTGATGGTGGACTGCAGTTTGTTCATGGGTTAAAAGTTTAAAATCACAACTGAAAAATATTTTGTGTCTTATTAAGTTAGTTTTATTTAATCAGTTTTGTCTTTTTATTCTTCTATTCTTGTTCTCTGTAGACTTACGTTTATTGATTGTAAAAATACTGTGTAAAGTCAAGATTTCTCCAAATATTCAAAATGAAAAACAGTCCTATTTGCTCAGAACAGTGTTTCATCATCATTGCACTTACCAAGCACTTTATCGGGAGCACCATTAATACTGAGTAGGACCTCCCTTTGCTTTCACAACAGCCTCAGTTTTTGCATGGATTCCACAACATGTTTGAAACATTCCTTGGAGATTCTGTTCCATGTTGACATGATTATATCACATCAGTTCTACATATTCATCAGCTGCACTTTCATGTTGTGACTCTCCATTCTACCACATCCCAATGGTGATCTATTAGATTCAGATCTGGTGACTGGGGAGACCACAGGAGGACACTTAACTCACTGTCGTGTTCATGAAACCAGTTTAACTTTTGACGACTTTTGCTTTGTGACATGTTGCTTTATTATGTTGGAAGTAACCATTAGAAGATGGGAAGAAGGGATGCACGTGGTCAGCAACAATATTCAGGTAGGCTGTGGCATTCAAATAATGATTGCCAAGAAAAAATTCCTGGACCGTTAGCATGAGGCAGGTTGGGTCATTGGATGCTGTTGACAGGAAGGTCTTTTGCAGTTGTGGCCCACCCACCACAAGGTTTTGCATATTGTGCATTATGAGAGGCTTCTCTACTTACAACAGTTCTAAACCATGGTTGTCTGATTTCCCATTGCCATCCATGTCACTGTGCATGAGAATCCCTGGAGATCTGCAATTTCAGAAATATTCAAACCAGGCAACAATCATGCCACTGTGTTGCATAAATGCACTAAATAAAAACTGGAAAATCCAATTTACACTCGTTGAATGGGGCACCACCATCCAATTCTGTGACGGAAATCGCGGATATTAAATTTGATATCAATATTCTTTAATATCCACATGGTAAGTTTTAATCAGTCTAATATCTAAGATCGTGAATCCTTGATTCATTGATCCGGCTCACCAATGCAAGGAAACACACAAAACTGCTGGGTCTACACGTGTATTTACAATTTATTGATTACTAAGGTGAAGATATATGGAGTGGAAACATGTAAAATAAAATATGAAACAGAAAGGTAAGAAGGATCAAATTAGCATGATGAACTAACAGCAGGTAAAATGAGCAGAGTGAGATGATGGAAGCAAATTGTTATGGTCTGTAACTATAACCTATTTGTATTAAATTTTGAGATGTCGGATGGCGGAAATTAAAGTTTACTTATTTTATCATCAACCCTTGTCACGAACAGAATCTTAAGACCAGCCTACTGTGAGTTGCGGCAGCTGCAGACTTGGCTGGAATCCAAGCGGCTGAGGTTGCGGTGGTAACCAAGGAAACGCAGGACCCAGGTGGATGCTCCCGGAAGCTGTGTCTCCAGTTATCATGGGGAAGGATTCCGCCAGTGTCTAAGCGGTTCAGCGTTAGTTGAGTTCACTCGCAGACTTTCTGACTTGAGCAGCAAACTTAGTTTCCTGCAGGTTTCTTTGCAGGCGGTCGTGTATCTGCGAGTCTCTCTCTCAGGTTGAGGAAAAGAAAAGCTCTCATGTAGTCTACTTAACGTTTTCTGGATAATTTAGAGGAGGCTGGTGTCAGCCAGATGACTCTTCAGTTTTACTCTTCAGAGTAAAGCACAGAATTATTTAAATTAAGTTCTCAGTATTCAAATACTTTTGTTCCTTTGGCTTAACTTGACGTTGTTTGGTTTAAGAAATAGAGAAAGCTACTTGCATGTCTAGATAAGAGAAAAAGTTACTTGTGGAGCACATAGTGAAAAAGAGAACAAAGGAACAGAGGAAATTAAAGTGCAGTGGCGAGTGGCTGTGTAGCTTGGAGCTGATTTCAACCAAAGGCGTTGTCTTTTTGCACGCCAGAGTTTTTATTCTCTTGAGGATAGTATCATGTTTACAGGCAGAGTGAGATGGTCTCAGCCAATCAGAATTTGTTGTCCTTACTCTCGTTGTCTCGGTTAGAATGAAATATGATCTCTTAATAAACTATGTTAAAAAACAATGTGTTAATGCAAACATGAACACATTACTCGCAAATCTTAAGACAATTAAGCTGATTAAGTGATAAAGCTGTTAAAGAATAAATTGTGTTCATTATTAGCAATAAATGAGTGTCATTACAAGACATGAAGAATAATCATTTGATTCTAATACCTGAAAAGCATTATGTCTAACTTCTATAGTTAAGCTTAGACATGGTCAATGGATGGCAGTATAGTTCCATGGCAAATTTGAATTAATTCCTCATATTACTATCTTAGCTTAACAACATCGTAGAGAACTCAGATTTTCACTGAATTACTTGTTAGCATTTGATTAATAAAATGGTGTGCTTTACAAAAATGGTCAGACAATCATTTCACATAGTTTCAAAACTAAAGGAAATGTGGACAACTGTTCTGGAGATAGTACAGGAGTGTGACATTATTTACGACCTCTGCCTGGTGCAGAGAAAGAAGACTGTGATCACAGAGAGTCCAATCTGCATAGTTCTTTGTCAGGTTACTTTCTTGATAAAGCACAGTTGAATATTTAATTCAAGTTTGTTACTAATAGAATGAAGATTTGAAGTGTTCATTCATAAGTTCAATATAAACTGTTGTCCATTAGAATAGATTCTCCTGAATGGGCCATTTGACCTTTGACCCTGGCTTGGGAGGAAGAATTCTGTATCTGCTTCTTATCACAGAATGTGAAGAGAGGATGGGGGTTCAGGTTGTAATTCTCAGTGACTGTACTTTTACTTCGGTGCAGTTCTGGGAATACATTCATGTCTTTTTCTAAGACATGAATGTCTTAGTTAATTAACTGGAGCTCCTGAACTGTATCTGTCTTTTATTCACTGTCCTGCTGTTAAATGATGGCTGGCTGGATAACTGCATGAATGATAAGTAGTACAGGTGTTCCTAACAAAATGTTCTGTGAGTACATATCATCATCATATTAAAAGCAGTTAAAAACTGTGTGTGTGTGTGTGTGTGTGTGTGTGTGTGTGTGTGTGTGTGTCATCATGGCAAAATGTGGTCCTGGAGACAACTACTGTAGCAAGAACTACCACAGAGACAGTTTTAAGCACGACTGTCATACCAGAGACTGGGGTTTGCATCCACAGTCCCGTCTGTGGTTAGATTTAGGCAACAACAGTGCTTTGGTTAAGGCTAGGGAAAGATTGTGGTGTGGTTTAATACAGAAAAAGTTCATTCCAAATCACTTCAAAACCATATGCGCTCTCGCCCCATGTACGTCAGCAGACAATGACCTGCGGTCTGCTTGACTCATGTCAACTTGCACTGCAGCAGAGAATATTGGAAGTTTATCAGACTGCTTTACACATTGAAAAATGATGGTAAAGTGGTACCCAGTGCATTAAAAAGTAACACTTTACGCCTCTGGCCCACATTTGTTTTAAGTCATGCATCATTGTATCCCAGTTTCAATCATTTCTCTCCATTCTAAGACATTAGGTAAAACTACAGACCATCTAGTAATGGGATCACACTAGCCATAACGTCTGTTAATAATGTAGTAATGTAAGAAGTAAACTACCTGTTTTTCCCTTCAGAAATTGTGTCCACTCCATAAACAAAGAGCATCAAAATAGGTGAAACAAATATTGCAAAATAAAAGCAGTAAAGTAGAAAAGTTAATGTACCGAAAAGATGCGTAAGCACCTGATGTTAAGTACCCGCTTTTACTAATACTGTAGACAAAGCAAAGAAAGCAAATACAGTATCTAAGGTTGGAAGCAACAATGAATTATCAGTTACTGTCCTTTTGAATATGTTCACCTAAATGTAGTTTAACAATAACAATTTGTTATTGTTCATTACATGAAGAAGTATGCTATTTCCAGGCACTGGGTTACACCATTAAGTGGCCTTCCTCTCCTTTGTTTAAGCTGGTGATGACCTGATTAGTGACTGGTCCTCCTCTTGTCTCTTTCTGGTGCTTTTCTGGTTGTGTCCCCAGTGTGAGTGTAAATGGGGCATGGAGCCTGGGTGGGACGACTGGGAGGAGAGATGGTAGCCGAGGTGGCGCGCTGGCTGGAGGAGTGCCAACTGCTCTGAACCAGGTAGGGGTCCATGCCAACTCTGCCTTCATCTCTCTCTGTCTCTGAATCAGCGGCTGTCATGCTCACTGACATTCAAAGTTTGTTACCCACATTAGCGGATTCACTACATTTTGGCGAATGACTAAAACATAATATGCCCGCCACAGACTTTTGCTTACTGCCTTCACATCACTGGTGTGATGATTTCAAGAGATGAAATGTAGAGCACACAAACAATATATTGGTGCTTCTGGTAAGAACCATTTGCAAAAATGTATTTTTGACAACATGCTAAAGAGCTTGGTTGGAATATCAAATTAAGAACAAATGATAATGTTTCCTGAATGAAAATGTTTTTGTATTGATACATGGACATTTTACTGAGACAAGTCAGTAAGATGAGTGCAACTGTTGAATTCTCCCAGACGCCAAACTGTGCTATTTGACATAGTTGCTTGGTCAGTCATGGTTTTTAGTTTGTAAAAAGTCTTTGTTGACTCATTCGAGGCAAATTATTCCTGCTTAAGACAGTCAAAAACTTGACAGGTTTGTGCAATGGATGAGTTTAGATGTCTGTTCTAATAATTTTTCCTCTATTGGTTGGGAAACAATAAAATCACCACAGCCAATATCTTGTAAGGAGTGGGACAGCCACAGCCTGGAGTGGTCATCTATATTGACATTTAAAAAGAGTGATCACAGAGATTTGGAGCAAACAGAGAGTTGTTTTCTGCAGGCACATGTGCTCAGTTTTTCCTGTCAGTTTTTTAGAGCATAGATTTGGTGTGAATGAAGGGAAAAAAAACAAACAAAAAAAACTCTGATTTTAGTTTGAGCCAGCCTAATGTGGATGTACTCTGAGCTGAATAAAGGTTTCATTTGCTCTATAAATTGAATTGTGTTCATTCATAAAGGGCTATGTAATCCTTTGCTGGAATTTTCCCAATTATGAAGTTGATTATGAAGTACTTTGAGCAGCATTTGCTTGTTTTTATAAAAGCACTCAATGCATAGTACTGTCACTTAATGGAACTATCCACATGCTGTCTACCTTAGGTCCAGACTGCCAGAGGACAGTGGCTGTAACTGGCTCTGAGACAGATTGAGAACATCGGGTGTTTTAATTCAACCAGTGTTAGCCTGTTAAACATGGCTGCTCAGGCCAAACTGGCCCTCGGCTACAAACTCTAATGTTTATATGTCTGAGTACGAGCCAAACACATCCCCTCAACAGACAGGTCAAAAGCTATAAACTCAGAGTGGGCATGTGCCAGAGAGATGCCCTCACACTCATATACACATTTGCTACAAGCCTGTGGCCAGACGGCGAGTATACAGGGGTCGGAAGCAGCCAAGTGGTGTCCAGTGAGGGATACCCTGGCCAACCAACGCCCCCAGGCTGGCTGGACTGACTCAACATAACTTGTGTGTGTGTGTGTGTGTGTGTGTGTGTGGACAGAGTGAGAATGAGAAGCTAAACCTGTTGTCTGTGGCTATGCTGTTTACTGGCCAGAGCAGATGATGAGAGGTCTGGGTTGGATTCTGTCCCTTCCCTAAACATACCAGTTGTTAACATTTGCCACTCAGCATTAGTTTTTATCTCCACATAGGTTATAAAAGCAGCCATTTTAGATTGTTGAAACTCTATTATTGATGTTTATTGTGGTCATACTGATAGTCAGCATTTTGATAGGGCCTTGTGTTTTTCACTGAGGATCCACCCACATATTGTGCAGATGTACAGAGTCTGTAGCTGGGGAAAATATGTGGGCAAGTGTAGGTAACATGACTATGTGTATTTTTTTTTAATGATTATCATTTTATTATTTAGGTTTTTTATTTCCTTATTATTTATTATTTATATGTTAATTCTAATAATTCAGTTTTATTTTTTACTTTCTTTGAACATCTGTTATTTTATCTTTTCATTTTTATTGCATTTATTTATTTAATTATTCATATGTATCATTTTTTCAATTTATTTTGTTCATTATGTTTGGTTTGACTTTTTGGCCTCAATCTTAGTCTTTAAACAATAGGTATCTGAGTTTGATCTGATACTGATTGATCTGATTTTATATAGGTTATTTGACACAAACAGAATCTTTAAAGGGACATCCTTAGAAGAAAACCAGACTTCCTAACCCAGTGCCAATCTGTAATGCAGTGGTTGGCAAAGTGGCCTAGAGCAAAGCATCTCTCCAAACCTTGTGACAAAGGTGGACCTGGACTGAAGGGATGGAAATCTCATCTTGTATGGCTGGAAAGGCAGGTGGTGCGTGCTCCAGGAGGGGGATGGGGGTTCAAGATGCAACAGCGAAGCACCAGGTGTTAGATAGTCCGCTCCAAGGGAAAAAACTCAAAATAGACAGTGTTAAGAGAAATATGACCAGATGTAAGGTTGATGATTTCTTAGGTCCAGGTTAGAAAAAAAAAGATGGTGACATTCTAAATGGGTTCAAAAACAGAAATGATCAAAGGTAAAGGATCTTTATTCTTGATTGTTATGGCATTGAGACCTTGGTAATCAATACAGGGACAGGGCGTGCAGTCTTCTTTGGAAGCAAAGAAAAATACCTACTCCTACCAGGGACAAAGACAGCTGTATGAATCCAGCAGCCAGGGAACCATGGATATATTTCTCCATTGCTTCTCTTTCCGGTCAGGGCAGGTTAAACAGATGACAGGAAGGCCGGGAGGCTCCTGGGAGGAGGTTTATTGCACAAGCATATGGCCGATGAGGGGGGAGAGTGAGTGCGACCTGTTTGCAGTAAACCTACCCTAAATCATGATAAGCAGAGGCCACGGTTGGGGGAGGCGCTGGTGAGAGGAGTGAGAAGAGGGCATGGATGGCCTGTGGGCTTGCTCTCTCCCTATGCTGTTCCTTAAAGTGGTTATTTAGCCTAATGGTTAGTAAAACTAGGGAATCTAAGCTATTCAGTTCATCTTGGGCTGCTAATATATCCATGAGCTGATCATTATGACCACATATAAATACCCCATGTAACCCCTCATCATTACATTCAGAGTCTGCTGCTATTGTTCTAACTCCCCTGGCTATTCTGCTGCAGTTCTAAAGAGAGTGGAGGTGCTGAGGTGGTATGACAGATGTGATCAACTAGGCTTATGATCTGGTGGATGTCTGTGGACGGATTTCAGTGGGTTTCCACAAACCCGTCTGATTGTGTTGGTCCATGATGGCGCCTTATCTGGTGAGATCGTATCATTATATACACACAAAGGGGTGGCTGTGGCTCAGGAGGTAGAGCGGGTCACCCACTAATCGGAGGGTGAGCAGTTCGATCCCCAGCTTCTCCAGTCTGTGCTGAAGTATCCTTGGGCCAAATACTGAACCCCACATTGCCTCTGATGTATCATCGGTGTGTGAATGAGTATGGATGTGTTAGAGCAAGCTCTGTATGAATGTGTGTGTGAATGGGTGAATGTGACTGCGTAATGTAAAGTGCATTGAGTCATCGATACGACTAGAAAAGCCCTATATGAGTACAAGTCCATTTACCATTTACCAAATGCAGGACTCGGACAGATTAAGGATTTACTGGATTTGGAATGGCTGATCTTGAGATGGATGGCTGGGAATGGAGGGGGGGGGTCCAGAGGGAGCTTGAACAAGGAAGGGAGTGGTGGGGTGTGGCAGTGACTGGACTGAGGACGAGAAACTAAGGCAGCTTGAGGAGGATAAATGGTGGGCAATCAGGTGGAGAAGCACGCAGGAGAAGTGGCAGGTGAGTAGTGATGCTGAACACAAGAAAAGCAGGTTATAATTTATGAAGCTCGAGGAGAGCAAAACATCAGAAAAAAAAAGAATCAGCCATGAAACATTCACTACCAATATGGCTGCAACAGTGATGTGCCAAAGAATGGTTGGAAAGCAGGGCTAGATGTACTGCAGTTGTTGAGCCGACGGAGAACAGGTGCACAGGTGCTCAGGAGCCAGGAGCCAGGCGAGGGGAGCCATGCCCACGGCAGTACGTAGCCACAGAGAGACAAGACAGGCATACAGGAAACACAGGGAGGAGGGAAAAGCTGCAAACACAGGGAAAAAGAAAAACACAAACAGATACAGCCACAGCCATAACAGTAGCCTACTAAATTTGGTGCATCTTATTTTTAAATAAGCTATACCCAAATACATAAGGTCCTGGATCAAAACTCTAAAGATAATAATTGTTAAATGAAAGATTAACTGGGAGAATGTGACTCCTGAAACTGATGTGACGTGTTTAGCTGGAGAGACGACTTACCACGCTGTTGGAATCGTCAGATCTACAGAAACCCTTTGTCTACTCATGATTGTACTGTGGAGTTACAGAGTGGAAGTTTTTGTCTCTTGCAAAAGATCACTGGCTGCTAGACACTGGCCTGCACAGAGAGAACAAACCCAACAACAACCTGAGTTTGATTTTGGCCGGTTATCTAGTTACTTGCTGGATTAATACTAATTAGCAACAGCTCATATGACCTGTCATCGTCAGTGTTTGTCATTTTAACCGGTGAGAGCGATGGTCAGCACCAGCTAGAAATATGAAGCTGCAAGTTTTGTACATTGATTCCTGAGAAAGAGGGTGTTAGAGTTGGAGCTTAGTGGCTGTGTATTTTTGCCAACCTGGACGACAGTTCAGATCAGTCATTTTATTCAGTCACATGTAGAAGATAAAAGATAACAATACAAAAAGAACAATATAAATTTGAAAAAAGTATTTTGAGAAAGGACATAAATACTTCCTAAAATGTCTCCTACTACATTGAATATACTAAACGTAATACAGCAAAACAACCTTAACAATACTAAAGTGCTAGAATTTATGCTAAATTACATGTGCAAACTTAGCAGGTTTATTGCACAAGGAACAAAGGAGTTTTTACTTTTATTGCACTTGAACTGGGGTATTCTAAGGTAGACATTGCCAAGTTGTGTCATAGCTCATCATGCACAAAAACACAGCAATAACACTTGCCTCAGACAAAAATGCACAGACACAAACACACCTGCTGCCGGTTACTACATGAACAGCACCTTTCCGCCATATTTTGCACATCTACTGTTGGAACTCAGCAGCACCAGTTCACACAGATCTATCCACACACTCTAATTTTCACTCACAAATGCAGTGAAATGCTTCACTGTAGAACTTGGGTGTGAAAGGGGAGTGGTGTTGCAACTCTAGCAGCCTGAGGTGAACAAAACACAGCAAAGATCACAGTTTGATAGGGATTATATTAGCCAGTGTCCATTCTTCAAATATGCTTGGATCAGATCCCAGCAAACAACAAATTTAAATCTTTTTTTCCTTTACTCCCTCTTTTTAAACATTTGTCTGTTTGTCTATTTTGTTTCTTATTAATTTCATGCATGCATTTTTTTTGGTCTTCATTTGTTCCTTCTTTAATAATTTGCTTATCTCTAGTGTGCATAGCACTGGGGTATTTTTGTAAGTAGTTTTTAATCTATTGATAATGATGACATTAAGCCTCCTTTAGACAGCTGTGTGCTATCACTAATTAGTGCACAAACTCTTGTTTTCACCATGTGTCTTTTCATAAAAATGCTCCTTGATCATATACCTTTAAGGCCTGAGTGTGTGGCCACTATACATTCCCTCCGGACAGATACTGGAACACACATTCATACTGTACATGTTACTGAAACAGAGCTGACCCCCCTCTGGGTGGTCAGTGCCTTCCTTTGGCACGGCCCTGCTTGGCACAAGTCCAGAGTCCTTAAGGTAAGATGGCACAAACCAGCTGTGCAGCGGCCAGCGTCTCTATCCTTTGCACACAGTACAAGTGCCGCTAGGCTAAGCACACACACATATACACACAGGTTCAGGGTAGCCAAAGCAGAATCTACCGCCAAGTCCACTTACAGGCCATGGGAGGATAAACTCATGCTTTGGCCAAATACACACACACACACATACACATACATGCAGCCAAAACCAACCTCGACCACTCTGTGGCCAAAGGCATTTGCAGCACAGTCCCACTCAGCTGGGAATCCCAGCGTCTGGTCCTCCATCTCTCTGGGAAAATCCATCTGAGATGAAAGAGAGGAGGGGAGGGGTTGGTGTTGGGGTAAGAAAAGCTGGACAATCAAACATTACATAGTGTTAAACACTTCATTTTCAGTCCCAGCCGATTCCATTCCCCGCCAATGTAATTACTGCTCCACTACTTGCCACCAGTGGTGTTTAAATGACCTCTGAATTGAAGCACATGGACGAGGAGCTGTGACGGAAGCTGGGAACGACTTGAGGAAGGGTCCCATTAAATAAGAGCTGGCTAATTACTTTGTCCTCCCTTTTGTCCTGCACTATCCGGGCTCTTGCCGCCATTCATATATCTTACTGTAATGAGTAAAGCCGGAGCCTGGCACCTGTGCTCGGTAATTAAACATATAAATTCTCCCCACACAGAAATATGTGTACTCACCAGGATTGATTTATAAGGCTCTCTAAATTGCATGGTTGAGCTTATTTTCATTGGCTGTTGTTTTCTGAGGAACTGGGAAGTGGAGAGTCGTTCATCAGCGCAGTGGTGGAAAGCTCAATCTTTTAAAACACTTGTCCTCTCAGAGTGAAGTTCCTTTCTTTCCATTGTTACTGTTTGTGTTGTCAGTAAAGGAGGTGATAGGGGACTCCCAGGCAGGCCTTTTGGATGCTGGCGTGAGCTCTTACACCTTCATAGCCAAGAACCCCAATGAAAAATGTACTCATAGAAGCATAATATGATCAAATAGGGATCCAAATAAAACAGGTCTATGACTCATTTATGGTTCCTTCTGCTCATAACTTTACTTTTGGAAACACTGAAAGCAACGGAATCAGTTTAGGTTTGCTGCAGTTTTTGCTGCAGTTACCCTCTTACTATTAATATGTCCATATTATGGACAACGATACATGTCTTTAAGTAACTCTTAACAAATCATTTCAATATTACTTCTTTGTGTAGAATAATATTTAGGTTTGAAGCTATTCCTTGATAATTTTGCTCATTCTGCTCATATATTTTATATTGATATAGAAAAACAGTTGGCTGATATGTGAAGCATATGCTGCTCTTTTGAAAAGACTTTTAGTCAGTGCCATCCACCCCTGACATGATGGTAATGATGCTGTTTGACACCATATTTACTGTGTAAGTCATTAAGTGACTTACACAGTCATTAAGTTATTTCATCTTGGGCTTCAATAAATGCATCTAAATGTTGCAGTTCTGGCCGTTTCAAACCTGACAAGAATACAATTTTGAGTAATTGTGTATAAAAAAAATGTATACTTCTTGTATAACCCTGATGTACTTCAGCCTACCAGAGATACAACTGCTCAAAAGTACTGTTTAGCAGGGGTGTGCACAGATATAATGGAGGGCAGCTCAGTTCACCAAAATGGCACCATCTGTTCTTCACCACCTCAACTGTAGATGCCTGCATCTTCTATCTAACCCTTTTGAGAAGATTCCCTCACATGAAGACGTCCCAACCTCGGCCTCCATTCATTATCACCTCCACCAGTGTCGAGGCTCCAGGTGGAAGTTTGCTGCATATTGGAAGCACCACTTACTTTGGACTGCTTTCCATAGCGATCCTGCTGGGGTCTGAGCGCCAAAATACTATTTCTCCAGTGCACAATAAATTTTATTCTACTTCAGATTTTCTCATGTTCTTTTGTTTTAAGTCTCCTTAGCACTCAACACTCATACAAGAGATTAATCGTGATAGTAATGATTTTAGCAGTTGATACTATAGATACTATACTATCTATGTGGTTGGTTGCTGTTGTGATTTATATAAATACATCCATGGTTTGAAGCCCCAGGCTAGCACTGTAAAGTCTTATTATACATCAATGAATTCTGCTAGCTTAGCATTGTTTAGCAAGCAGTGCCAGATCCAGAGCACAGTTTGCTCATTAACATAATCCTGAGGCATGATAATGGTAACACTACTGTGCATATTCAGTGGGATGCATACACACAGAAGTAACCCACAAGCCAGAAACTTTTTTGGCGATAATGAAACTATTAAGAAGTTTGGAGAGAAAAAAATGGTAACATACAACAGGTTTGTTGGGTTTAGCCAAATGATTGTTCATAATCTTGAATAGATTTTCTGGTTAGTTAGTAACAGCGTTTCTACAAATGTATTAAAATTGTCCATTGATAAGACCCCTTTGACTGACCACGCTCTTATATCTTTAGAACTAAAAACACCAGATGTTTTTAAGAGAAATAAAAGATACTGAAGATTCAGTGCCCACAGATTTGTAAACGTGGGCACGGATTTGCATACAACCTCTTTCTTCAGAGAACAAAGTCACTGTCGAAATGCTCCATTCCTTGTTCTCTGAAGAAAGAAGTCATTTGCAAATCTGTGGGCACGGATCACTGTGCGCATGGATTTGTAAACCAAAAGTACAGATTTACACATGCTTCTTTTTTGTTTCTCTTGGCTGTCCCTAGGGGGGCTCAATAAAATATGAAAAATAAACGTCAGGAAAAAAATTCAAAACAGGAATTTCAACATTACTCATCAACAAGAAATGCCCTGACCCTGGTGTGATAACCAAAGAAAACTTTTCCTTTTATAGTCTATTATATATGTTCTATTCTCCATTAATTGAACGTTCAAAATACTTTAATATTTTAAAAGCCAAAATCCAACAGATTAATGAACAATCAAGAGAACTGTAAATAAAGACTGTAAATAAATTACAATTGATCAAATCTCCAGGCTCGGGTGGATGAACTGCAGCAGTTTACAGACATGATGATTTATGTCTGTTTCAGGTGTTGAAAATGGTAACATCCCACCATGCATTCATGCAGTCCATGAATGGACACACACGCACATACATTAACACACCCATGCTACTTCAGAGGCAGTTTGAGGTTCAGTATCCTGCCCAAGTATACTTTGGTGTTCCCAGTTTTATTTGACACAAATTGAAGAACAAATGAATGTATCTGTTGAAGTCAAATCACCTGTTGATGTAATGTAGATCCTAGTTAAGACTGGAAACTGGAAAACTTAATGATTAACACAGTTCTCCTAATGGCAAAATACACAAAGCCAAATTTATGAAGAGCCCACTCTTAATCCCACTTTTAATGACATTTATTAATGAAGTTTCAATTGTATTGTTAATACCTAAAATGTATAAACTTTATTTTAAATATTAGGTTTTTTTCTAATGGCCAAAACACAATGAAACTGAATGTCACATGTCAAAACAGCTTTGCATTAAAACAGCTGCCCCTCATGTTTTCTATGTACAACCCCCACACTAGCAGGGCTAGGTCACAGGCCACAACACTTCATGCCACTGTCCTATTTCCAGCCTTGTCACCCCTGAAAAAACACGTTTTCATTGTCTCACTCTGTGTGTGATTCCTATCCTGTTGGGGCAGGCTGCAGTGTGACGTTTCTTATTGGTGTTAAGAGCAGCACTCATGATGTATCAAAAAAAAAAAAAAAAAATATCTAGGATAAAATCTAAACATTGACCACATTAGCTCTTAGCTAACTGAGGTCCTAGTTTGTGCCACACATCGTGCTGGTGTCAAAACAATGTCATACATGAATAAGATTAATTCCTCTTCATTCTTCATGTTTACATGCACACTAATATTATACAATTAAACCACAAACCAGTTAACAACAGTTTGCAAGGCTGGGGTAGAAATGCAGGCCCCCCCCCCTCCAAAAAAAACCTACATGTCTGGACAG
This sequence comes from Lates calcarifer, assembly GCF_001640805.2. Taxonomy (NCBI): domain Eukaryota; kingdom Metazoa; phylum Chordata; class Actinopteri; family Centropomidae; genus Lates; species Lates calcarifer. Next base: position 24,575,520 of record NC_066848.1, on the reverse strand, counting down.
ACGTAGACACCTGTTTTAAACATCAGCGAAAACATGTTAACATTTACCTTGATGTTGTTCCTGCTGTGCAAAGCACAGAAGGCACATATTCTAATCCATTGGGCTTTTTCTTATGACTATTATTCTTTTTCTGTCTGAAATTTCAGCGCATAACGAGTCCTGCAGTTTTGAGAAAACCCCAGGAAATTATTCATCAAAATGTGTGCTTTGATTGGGAATGGTGTGCTATGACATTTGAGTCACCTTAGCAATGTAAATCGCATAAAATTTTCCATAGAAAATGAATGGGAAGTTGTCGCAAAATGTATCAAACCCACCCGTCTTTGGAGCCACATTTTGTCGTCATACTGTCACATAGAAATATGGTTAATTTTGCCAAGGACCTTCTATCAAGCTGTTTTAATTCACAGAATTTCCAACTTACACTGACACTTTATATATAAAGCTTGTAGAGATTTTTTTCCTGTCTAGCCCAGCGTGACTCTCATTCTGAAATGACTTATGGTCTTTGAATAGATTGCCTCCAAGGAGTGAGAGTGCTGACCAACAGTCCCATTAAAACTCAACTAAAATCCAAAAACGTGATAGACTGAGACTGAAGATTATGACATCATTTGATGAGTGAGATCAAGATTTCACACAATAATAATTTTAAGAGAAGCAGCAACAGCAATTGTTCTAGTGAAAACAGTTTTCATTTATTTGGTCCGAAAGGCCACCTGTAGTCAAGGAAGGCAAAGGGTCAGTGGCTATACTCACATCCCTGATGGTCTTTCGTTTTTGAGTATGTAATACTTGCCGTATATGCAGAGTCTGTGAAGCAGCATATAAAATATGAGCCTCAATCTCGTTTATGGCTGCTGGAATTCCCTATTACCCGACTGGTGAATGTTTCTCAGCTGGGAGTCTCAGTTGGAACGTGCTGTGTTAAAACCTAATGAATGCCATAATCAACTGGATATACTTTACATTTAGAATGGGATCTGCTGTTATAAACCCATCTACCTTTTAACCCTTTATTCACCCCCATTTGCCCCTTTTTTACTCTCTCATTACTCATTTCTGAAGATGACATTTCTTTATTTGGTTTGCATTATTTTTTCTTGTTCAGTTACATTTTTTTTTGGTTGTGGCCAAGGGCTGAAGCTTTCACAGCATTCTTGACACTTTTGTTAATAAATCATTGGGAAGTTAATGAAAATGGCATTCAGGCATATCCAAAATGATTGTGTTCTTTGTCATGCTAATAAAGTGAAAGATGTTCGTCCAATGGGTGAATGCCTGCACATTACTAGCAACTTCTGATTATGTGTGTGCTTGTTGCACCTCCTTCCTTCTCCCTCACTCTATCCTTGTTTTCTCACCCTCTTCTTCTCACAGACAAGTGTTTAGAATATTTATCTCATTGGTTATCAACATGAATCCAATAGGTTCCCAAAACAGACATTTGCTTCACTTACAGTTGTTGGGAGGGAAATAAGAGGAGATGGTCACCTTGATTCTCGTCCCACTCTCCTGTACTACTTTTGGGTCTAGGTTTTACATACAGGGAAACAGAACTTAATTTACCCCAAAATAAAAAAAGTGTTTTGCTCCTAATTTCTTTTTTTTTTTTATTTAAAGGATTGATTTTCTTTTCCATACTTTTAATGATGATTTTTATATTTTTGCAGGCTCCACACAGTATTTTTATTAACCCCATCTCACAAATATACAGTACTTTCTCTCTCTCTATATATATATATATATATATATTTACTTTTCACTATTCACATGCTTAAAATTTCCTTTAAATAAGAGATGGGTCCAAAAAATTATATTCATCTTTTTAAAAAGTCTGACTTTGCTTCGGTTGAAAATATTACCATATTCATTTCTAAAACAAATCAAACTGCAAGTAAAATGTTTGATTTGAAATTAAATGATGTGCAACAACAGGCAGTTTGGCTGTGAATATGAAAAAGTATAATGGCACACATAATCATCCTTTTTCTTATTTTTCTGTTCTCTCTTTATACCTTCTAAATTAAGCAACACCACTTTAGGCACAAGTGACAGTACTTCACAATAAATTACTATTGACTTTCTGTAACTGACATGTAAATAATTCACATTCATTTATTGTTAAAACAGCAAAAACTGAAATGTGTCAAATATTACAGCAGCTCAACATCATAAGAAGGAGCATAAAAAAGAAATAAAATCAGTGCTTTCCAGCATTACAATATGGACTTACTGAAATTTTTGGGGCTCTTACAAATGTACAAGAGATTGAAATATCGAATGCTGGGTGTATGCTATAAAACATAAACTTCCAAGAACATACAGAATAAAAATGGAAATCAATAAAGTATGATCAATCATCATTTTGCCTAATATGAATTTACCACAGTGTGAAGGCTGACTCCTTTTTACATGATTCACTGTAAAATACCTTATGATTGCTTTGGTTCAGTTTACAAAACAAAATGATATGCTACTAATTTTGGGTTCAAAATCTCAAACAGCATATGGAAAGAAGTATCTACATCACGTATCAAGTTTATAAGAGCACCAAAAACACTGTATATGTCCAGAACTGAATTTGAAACGTTGCATTTTAAAATAAGATGGGCATGATCAAATGAGGTTGTCAAACTAATTGTCATCAAAAGAGTATGCACTTGCTCCAGATTATATAAACAACAATACGATGAGAAAATATGTATTTTATTCAGGATGTTAAATTTCATTATGGATTGCATATACTGTATTAATGTAACACAAATGATGTACTCTGGAATATAACTTTACACCAAGGTAAACCCTACATTCGTACAAGACAAAATTATGATTGTGACTGTCATTACATCAGTTTAAAACATTCTTAGTTTATATTCAAACTTCAAACATTAAATATTGTAATCATTGGTGAGCTTAATAAACAAAATGCAACATTTCACAACAGTTACAAAGACTTGTTTGTAACCACATTTTGAATTTTATTAACAGCAATTCGAACCTGCTTGTGCTGATACGAGGGGAGAAGTAGAGACAAGTAATCACTGATTTACATATTGTATGTAAGGACAGATTTGTGTGCCTAGGGGTAAGAATTCAGCTTTTTACATTAATTTGTAAAATACTGGATATTAAAATGAAAGTTTTTCTTATTGATATTTGTATATATTTTCAGGTGATGACCACTGCATGCTGCTGAGAATTAGTTCATTTTTGACAGCATTTTTGATCCTGACTATTTTACTTAAAAGTCATTGATGAATATAGACAGTGTTGTGATACTCTGATAACCTCATTTACCTAATCTGATAGTTTTCAGTTGTATTCATTTGTCATGTGATATGACAGCAGTTTTTTAACCTTTGGAAACCAGCATTGTTTAAAATATATGTACCAGAATTAAACAGTTTGGCTGAGCTGTGGTAAAAATGGAACTAAAGCAATCAGAACAGATCACAAAATTTATAAGAAGAAATAAGATTTAACAGATTACACTTAAGATTGTTTTCTGTTTTTTGTTTTTTTTTTTTTGGTTTTTGTTCGCTCCTGTGTATTCAAAACTTTAAAGCTTTACTCAATCTTTACCAAATAATCCACCTTCATGTATACCCTGTCTCTTTTCTGTCTCCATAGATTGTAGCTCCAGGTACACTGGCTCTTTTTTCTTTTTTTTTTCATAAAGCCTGAATGTGTAAAGGGGAATGGAATATTTGATGGGGATGGGCTCCCATAATCAAGCTCAAATCTCCATCATTATCCTGTATTAGCCGATCCCTTTTAAAAAAGCACTGGGAGTTACCGCTGTTTTACATGAATTTTGGGGCTTTTGCTGTGCTACTGGGAGCCAAATACATTTGTCAGGTTGAGCCTCTCTTGCAAATGCACTGCATGCAGTGTCTCTGTTTTACACACACACACACATACACACACACACACATAAAATGCCTGTAATGGTGAAATCACAAAGACAAAGTTGGGGTGGGGGGTGGGGGGTGTTGAATAAGTGGATTCTGTGTGTGTGTGAGAGAGAGAGAAAGACAGAAAATGTGTGCATTTAAATAAAGATGCATACAATTTCTGATGGCAAGTATGTTTTTTGGGAACATTTTTCAACAAAAAAACCATTTGAAATATTTATTTATTTTAGGAGTCCTAAAAAAAGACTCTTGTCTATTCTAGGATGTAACCCCTGTCCCATACCACTGTGAACTGCAGCAATGTTGAAAGGATACATTTGCATGGAGTAAAAAATGAAAAAAGACAAGTTGTAGTTTTGACAGAGGCGCAAAAATCCAAAAAGTCCTCCAACCTAAACGACCATAGGGGTCGCTTGTTCCTACCCTCATACCCAGGTGTATGGCTGTATTTCAGCAGAGAAAGTATCAGTTCTGTGTCACATGTGAGGAAATAATCTCAAGTGGGACAGTTTCAGGAGCAATGTTAACAGAGCCTGGTGGAAATACTGTCCACCAATAATAATAATGAGTGTTTTCTGAACATCCATGTTGCCTTGGATGTGTGGATGCAGATATGCTAGCTAAGGGGGACATATGTTTGTCTGGAGGTGAGGGCTTGTGTGTGTGTGTGTGTGTGTGTGTGTGTAGGTAGAGAGAACAACATGGGAGTGTGGAGGCAGACACACCACACACTAAAGCAGTGGTGTGGAGCAGGTAACTGCAGGCAAGGGCAAGGGGCTCACAGACAACAACAATACTTCACTTAGGCCTAATTAGAAAGGTGGCGGGGTCACAGTCTGAGCAATATGTTGCACACACGTCTCTGCTTTTACACAGAGCAGATTATGGGTTTTCTGACTGGGAAAAAACTCTGACTCAAAAAAAAAAAAAAAACAACCTCCATGGCTGAACTGGTGTAACTCTGCAAAAGGTACGGATGTAAACAGAAATTGTGCCTGTCATTTGTCATGTAAATGTCTGGACTGGATTATCATCATCACTGTCATGTCATGTATTATAAGTTTCAAATTAAATACACAGAAATTACTCATTTAAAAAGTAGGTTTTTCTTTATGCTACTAAGAGATCTTCCTGAAGTCACTGAATTTAAATATAAACAGTGTCAGAAATTTGTCAGGGATTAATTTAAAATTTTTGAAACAGGTTGATTTGCACTGAGAAGATGTTGAGATACTCTTAGTCCTATATAAGAAAATGAAAGTGAAAGAAAAAAAAAAAACCCATAATAAAATAGTGGATTACATGCCCAGAACAAAAGAGGGTCAAAGGTATTATATATATTATAAAGGTGGTCGCAATACTGAGTCCATCGCCTGTATCAAAGACAAAATATTTATTCCAGATACCAGGGTTTTTTGATACCTTCAGCTTAAAGGCAGTTCAAACTTATTTAACATATTGATTTCGCAGACTGCACATGCATCTTTATTTGTAAAAAGAATGAAACAAACAAACAAAAAAAAAAGATAAACATCAAACAGAAGTCATGTGAACAGAACTCCTGTCCTGGGGCATGATTTCCTGTGAGCACCTTGGACCAGAATCTCAAAGTTGTGTGCCAAGTCTGCCCACCCCCCCCCCCATCCACCCCATCCCACCCCTCTTTTTGCCCCCCACACCCCTGGAAAAGGGTAGAGGTGTTAAAGGGAAGAGGTGAGGTCAGGGTACTGAGATGGAGGTTGGGGCTGCCCCTGGGCGTTGCGATTCAGGCCAGTTTGCCAGCTTTCTTCAACTTCCTCTCCCTTTGAGCTGAGGTTATGGCTGCTGAAGAGGGTACCATGCACCTCCAAGGGCATTTAAAAAGGCATTCTCCCTCTGCAAACAAACACCTCTGTGGTAAGACGTGAGGGCAGGAAATGTTCTAGCTGGCCAACATTAAGCATCCTGCCACTGAGCAAGAAGTGGGAAAAGGTCCTTGAAAGTTTCACCAACTGACTACAAAGGAGGTAGACATTGCCCCAAACCACTCGCAAGAAGTCAGCTAATTTTTTTTCTTCCCTCCCTTCTTCCGCACGGCTGAGGTTACAAGCATGGAAAGGTGAGCCTGAGATGATCCTGTGCTGGGAATGGCAGCCACTACCTCGAGCATCAAGCTACCACTAACATCCACAAGCTCCAGTGTGGCCAGGATAAAAGGCAGTTGGAGGATAGAGTGAACTGTACCAGGCTCCACAGTATTGATGTCAGAGAAAATGAACGGATTCCTTCATTGATCCACAGTGGGAAAATGTAGAAATAGAAATGGTAAATCTTGCTCTCTTCACTAACAGCTTAACGGCAGCCATCTTTTTTCTCTCTTCCTTTGTTTTTTTTTGTTGCCATCTACGTAAACCAATATACATTGATGTTTTCTAGAGGGCAGTAAAACATTTGAAAGCTATATTGGCTTGTTTTGTTCTCTTCTAGATGAGGGTATGCTATGTTTTCGTGATCAATAGAGCAGGCCTGAGTTACTGTTCAAGTTATTGTTATTAGGGACAGAAGAGCAGTCATACAGGTCTGGCATGTGTTGCTGTCATCTCACCAGACGTCCCAGGAAAGGATTTTGACTCGGTCCAGCAGCAGTGTCTATGGAAACATATGGTGAGATGAAATATATCAAACATTCTTGATATGTCCATATGCTTATCATTGTGCATTAGTGATGTGGTGGTAAATTAAAAAAAGCAGGAGACATCATGAAGGAAACAATCTCTACGAATAGAAGTTAATTGTGTTTTCAGAGACACTGTGATTTTGGCCTCAAGAGATCGCAGTCAGCCATAAACATCTAACCTAAAAGGCTTTTAAGAGGGTTTTCCTTCCACCACTGACACAGAGATTATGGGGTTAAAAAAGCTTCAATTTACATTCAGACGAATGGAGCTGAGTAAGGAATGAATGGTGCACTGGTAAGATTTCCTGTGCCATATGGTGCAAAATGATCATAACATGTAGCATAACGAACAAATTGTTGATCAATACTAATTACTTGCTGGGAAGAGATTCTCAGATTTTACTCATGCAATGTTCATGGTAACCAGTGTCTGGTTAGGAGGTTGGATTATTTGGTAGTAGTTGAGTGAAGTTTCCATCCTGTTGACTTCACTTCCAGTCAACATGGAATCTGTGCAGTGTGAAAAAAAGCCTTTTTTTAATGTTATGAAAGTCCAGTAATTCACATTTTACTCCACTAGCCTCAACTAAAAACTAAATTAAAGGAGAAACCTGATACATTTGGGTGGGCAAACCTTTTTTCTGCTGTTTTGGAAGTCATCTTAAAACATCTGTTCAGCTGCATCTATCTCATCCACTTGTCAGCATTTTTGTGGCAATTTTTCCATAATTATTTTTCCATCTCTGGAAAAGACAGTGTTCCCAGTCTTAATAACACCTATAAAGCTTTGACATTTGCAACTTTTTGCTCAGACTACAACGTCTTTACTTTATAGCCACAATGCAGCTGCTTGTCCTGCTTGTGAGTACTTATAATTTTGCAAATGAGTGAAAGAGGGAGTAAATAAGGGATTTATTTCATGATGAAACTGATTTTTGTGTCATCTGACATGTATATCTATTGCTGTTACTGCTTCACAATAAAGGCTGATAAAAAATTTGACTTCATAAGAGGAGATCTTTTGTGTGGAAGAGTTTAGATGTACTTTTGAATGTGTTTCTTTTATATCACAATTGAGGTTATGAATATACTATCCATTTAGATTGATTTAATACAGTATAGAAAAACATAATATAATGTAGTTGCTGCTTTAAGCCACAGGTTGCTGCGTTACCGTTGCACAGCAACTCCAAGGTTGCATTGTTTATACCAGGGACCAGCTGATCCCATTGAAGTTGGTTGGCATGGTGACCAGAACAATGGACATCCTCACAGAAATCAAAGGGAGGACACACAGAGGATGAGGAGGAGGAACTAAGGGACAAGAGTGGGGTCCAGACAATAGAAAATGATGAAGAAGAGGAGACTTAAGTCTATTCTATCATCATTGGCAATGTGAGATGGCTAGACAATAAGATGGATGAGCTAGTGGCCCTCATGAGGAATCAGAAGGACTTCTGTGTTATGTATTTAACAGAGACATGGCTACAGGGCGATGGATCTCATTGACGGCTTTCAGACTGTTCAAGCAGACAGGAATAAATCTCTGAACAGGGAAAAAAATATTAACAACAGATGACGTCACCCTGGGCACTTTACCACAGGACATGGAAGTGTTAGCTGTGGGACAATGTCCATACCACATACCCAGGGAGTTCTCATATGCCATCTTTGTTGTTTTTCCCCCAAATTGTATACTTTTTATTTTTATTTAACTGTTTGTTGAGCAATTGTAACAAAGCAATTTCCCTGCAGGGATGAATAAAGTTTTTCTGATCACAATTGTGATTCTGAATAAGGTGGAAGATGGGTTTATAAGTTTTGGCTCTGAATATCTGGTTGAGCAGTAGTTTGTTTCTCACACTGAAGAATGTCTGTGAATTCTTAATATGTCTCTATGTGTATGAATACCAGCGCATGAACATACACTGAGAGTAGAATGTGTAAAAAGGATACAGAGACAAAGAGCGGAATGCCTCTCGACCATGCCCTCTTCACAGAATGGAGGCACGGAATCATTAAGAAGACCCAAAACAAATAGAAACAATATGACAGCTAAACAAAAACAATCAACAGAGATTTGATTGACGGGACCTTGGTGCCTGTGCCCATGGGACCAGACCTAATTGTTGACGTATCACAGGGTGCTAAGTCATAAATCACTCCGATCAACACACACAATAATAATCAAACTTCCATCTATTATTAGTTATGCGCAATATTTAAATAATATTTAAATAATGACATACTGTATGTGTACTGATTTAATATACTTTCATTTACATTTAAATTTTACGATTCATTTGAGCAATTTGCTGATTTGTAGCGCTTCACCCAAAGACACAGATAAAGATGCAGGTTATGTTCAACTTATTCCAAATTAAAGTCAATAATCAAACACTGGTCTTAACAGATTGAAACAGAGACTTTAAATTCATTTCATACATATAGGAAATCAATTCATGTTAAAAGTTAAAGAGCTATGATGTTTGTCCCAGCCAAGTAGGAGATATATATTAACCTTTAGCTAAAGTTACATTCAAGCGCCTCACATTAATACTGTACAGCTCAGAAACTTTTTGGAAGCCCCTGTCAGCTACTGTTAGCCAACATAAGCTAATGTAACATTAACTCAGCATTCAAAGTGAAGACTCATTATTGATCATTTTAGATGATGTCTGACATCTTCAGCTTTGTCAGATATGATTATCCAAAAGTTTGTCATCTGTACCATAAGTAGAAAAAAAGTATTCCAATGATGTTGCTATTATCACTAAATAATATCTAATAGCTCGAATATTTTAGACAGATTCATTTTGAATTTCAAAGTTAAGCCCTGGTACAACAAAGGGGTGTACTTCCTCAATCCTATAAAATCCTATTTTTCATCAATTTTTGTAAAATATAATGTGTGTATACAAAAATGAAAAAGTATACAAAAGTGACAGGTATATGTCTAATATAAATGAGGATATAACAACTCTGTTCATGCTTAACAATATTATCAACTTAGTTCCTGCATTAGCTTTTAATAAATTAACTTTAAACAGTGATTTCAAAATGATTCTATTGTTACATTTACAACAGGATTCATCAAAGAAAAAATCCCCGTCAGAAGAGAATGAGGACGTTTGTACACAGATTAAGCTCCTCTGTACCACCGTGCTGTTTTAAGGTGAAAAAAGCTAAAGCTCTTTTTTCCCTTAGCTACAGCAAGCTCTGAGTGGAGTCTGAGGACCCTTAGTATTTTCACCTTGCACATCATGCTTTTAATTACGGGACATATTGAGCAGTGTATCCAATGTGCAATGTGCTCCACCGGAATATTTATGCCCAAAGTTTGAGGAAAGTGGAAAGGGGAAGGAAGTGAGATGTAATTGTAATTAGTGAAGGACCTGGTGCTGCCAATTCCCAAAGGAGCATCTGAGTTACCTGCTGTGTGCAAGTGTGCATGTGTGTGCGCCCATGCATCTGTTCTCCTGGCTTAGCATACCTGGACACACCAGGGAGTGTGAGGAGCTCTCTTGGCTTAACTAGGAAATATACCTGTCTGTCTCCTCGCTCCAGGCTGAAGAGGCTAGTTAGCATATGCGGCAACATGCATGCCTGTTTACCCTATACGGGTGTGTGTGGGCATGTGCGTGTGTGTGTGAGTGCACGTGCAAAGGCCTCATCTCAAGTCTCAACGGAGACTTGTTGTCTAAGATTAATGAAGGTCACTGGAATCCTCCAAAGTATTCCGATAATTAAGGCTTTGTTTATCAAAAACAAGTTATATTAAGAGCAAAAAGATTCATGGTAATTATTCATAATCTTAACAATTCAAGTGTAGCCACCTCATTTGTGCCTTTAATTCTTCTTGTTAATGTTTTGCATAAATCTGCATAATTACTTGAGATGCCTGTTGTATTTTTGACAGCTACTCAGTTCATGTGCACTAAAGGGTATCGAATGTGCTGCGCGCTGCATACTTAAAAAGAGCCTGTATAACTGGAGCCATAGAGCATATTTCACCCATCAAGCTGGCTGTGCAGGGCAGTAACGCACGCAGGAGAACAGGGTGTTTTCTATCAAATGAAGTAAATGAATACTTCTGCTTCCGGCAGCTAGAATGAGAGCTTTTATGAGTGAGGAGTCCCCCAAATCGTGCTGCAAAATAGGGGCAATAGTGAACAAATCCTAGCTTGGTGACCTGCAAACAGGACTTCTTGTGAGTTTTATTTCGCAGATACCCTCCATGATATACACTTGTGTGTATGGGTTTGTGTGTGTGCATACCCTGAGTCTGTGTGTATAGTTTGATATGTCTGAGGCGCCTGTTGTATAATCACTGCATAACTCTGATGCAATAATCATATGTAAATGACCACTGCATGGAATTGCTCTCTCTTGGTTTACATAATCTTGTAATGACCTCTTGTAACACTGTCTGTGATATTGGCCCTAATAGATTTTTCTCGCTTGAGTTTTTTTTTTTTTTTTTTTTTTTTAACCCAACTTATAGTTTGCAGCCCCGACCCCTGGAATTACATGGAGAGTGAGGCTGGCCTATTAGCACCATGACATGAGTGATTTAATTTACCCTCAGTCTCTCTCTGTTACTCTGTCTCCCCTCTTATTTAGCATGTGACAGGCGCGGACAGTAATTCCTGTGTGATTGGGCTGCGCTGGGTGATGATTTTAATAAACACACACACACCAAGGAGGGCACAGGTCAACAGTATTTGGATTCATCAACCACACAGGTAGGATAGATTTGTGAATGATTCAAGAGCATATTAGACACACACGCACACACACACTCTCAGCAGATGCACTTTATGAACTGGTCAACGTCTCCTGTGAAACACTGTCTTTAGCTCCTTGTTTTTTCTGTTTTACTCTTTTCTCCACTTGTCTGCTGATTTCTGCATATTTGCATGTTAAGTATAGACTAAAGCATCTGTACATACTGTGTGTGTGCATGTGTGTGCGTGTGTGTGTGATATTGCTGTCCACTGCGTCACACTTCTCTGCGTACCCAGCCCTCCATGCAGGCCTTGTGCTCCTGCTCAGAGAAACATGTGGCTCTGATGTTAATTGAAATTTATCTAATGAAGTAAAGTTAAGAAAGTGAGAGAGACTCGTAGGAGGAGAGGTAGGGAGACAAAGAGAGGGCAAGGCAGAGAAGTTAAAAAAAAAAAAAAGAAGAAGCTTCAACTTTCTTTAATTATGTTTACCCAACAGGCTTTGCTTCCTCATTTAAATAGCATAAACATCTGGCCGTGGCGCGCCACTAGCATGGCGGCAGTAGTCAAGCAAATCTTGTGGAAAATAATGAAATTAGATCCCTGGTGCTGTGACAGTGGAAGGGCAGAAGACATCCGCTCCATGTTAATAAAATTGCCATGAATGAGTGAATACAATTAGGAAATTGTCAGTGGCGGCAGTGAACTTTTGTAACTCACCGATGTTTGCATCATTCGATTAAGGCAGCAATTTGGACTTGTTTATTTGGGGCTGTTGTGGCTTTTATTAATCGTGACCCAGCAGTGATTGGCCTACGATTAAACCAGTCACATATGATGTGGCTGAGGGTGAGGGATGGATTGGTGGGCAGGCTGATGGAAGACATATTTTTATTGTTATTTATCTCTGTAAAGTGCATGTCTAGGGTGGATGGGTGAGTGTTTGTGTATGCATGATGCTCAACTTTTGAATTCAGGCAATGAGGATGTCTGATTTTAATTATTTTTATGAAACAGATTCATATTTGGAGATCTACCTCAAAAGTATGTTTACAAATATACAAATAGGATATCTTTTTTAAACCTTTTTACTTTAGGCTTGTTTCCACTGTTTAGAGTAACTAAACAAACTATGCCTGGGTGCTACTCAGGATGACAACAGGGGTAACTACATTAAATGCAACTGCTGACATCTGGCAGCAATTGAGATACAACAGGGGTAAGATGGGAAAACCTTTACCCATCATCTGGCAGAAATAAGGACAGACAGAACACAAAGCCAAACATGGAATAAGATTACAGAACCAAAAAACAATGAAATTGTTTAGTGTGCTGTTTCCCACAGTTTTCTTCGTGACAAGAGTGCAGGGCACACTAATAGTATATGCTGGTATTGAGAGGAAATATAATAATATTCATAATTATTTTTGATAATTGTTTGTGATATCAAGAAAAACTGCCAGACATTCTCTGGTTCCAGCTTCTCAAATGTAATGGTTTGCTGTATTTAAATGTGCTTTGAACTTGAGTTCCGGGAAACAAAGACTGGCTTTTTTTTTCTTACTGATGTCTGACATTTTATAGACAAGAAAAGTTATTGATTGAAAAAATAATGAACAGATCAATAATGAAAATCATCATCATAAAGAAAACCTACAATCTGAATATATATATATATATACATATATGTGTGTGTGTGTGTGTGTGTACACACAGACTGTGGTAGCTTTAGAATAAACCCCTCCAAATGCTCTCAGTCTTTATCATCTTCTCTCCTCAGATCTGACCGTTCACAGTCCTTTGCAAATTTGAAGTAGTGCTTCCCTACCTTCCTTGCTCTGTGCCTTCCTAGAGAGAGGTCTGTGTTTACTTTACAGCCTCACGCAGGCAAAGGAAGGGATTACATTTGTGGAAATGAGTTGTCATTTCAGGAGGTAATAATGGATTTGGGCCTGAGAGCTCGACAAACATAACACGGGGAGAGCGGAGGGGTTGAAACATGGGAGTCGAGGTACAGAATGTGTGTGTACATTGTGGATTTGTGTGCACAGAGAAAGAATGGGACCCACACGCGCACACACACACACACACACACACACAAAGGCACACACATGCTCACACTACTTGGCTGGACATCTGTACAAATGACAGAGTACGGGGTGGATTCTACTGGGGTGCCTCTTTGGAGGGGGGGTATCCACCACAAGATTCCTCCAATCTTCAAAGCTCCTGTCCGGTTTGATGTAATGATTTCCATCCCTGTTGCCAGACTGGGTTTGTCCTGTCATCACTGCTGTATTTACTGACAACCATGTTTTATCTTTTGTCTTGGCCGCCCTCAGAATTGCCTCCATAGTATTTTACACTGACTTCAAATGTCTCTTTTGTCTTTGGCTGGAGTTTTGGAAGTTCCATCTTTGCTTGCCAAAGGAAACAGGCCCTCTTCGTTTTACTCTCCTGTCTGTAACCGTGACCTTTGGACTGCACAGTAGTATGCCAGTCACATTAAGTCCATCATCATCGCACAGGCCCTCTTATTCCATCCCACATCCCATATGCAGCCATGCATAATATGTCTGCCTGCTGCAATCTCCTCTGCTGATGGTGTGCCAAAAACAAAAATGGACCCATAAATTGTTCTATACACTGAACTTAAACAACTTAGAATTGCATCTCAGAATAGAGGTATTCACAGATTGATGCAGTTCCTAATAAATGAGACCTTACCAGGGTGGGTCCAAAATAATTCAGTCTGATTGTGTAGTGTTAACATGTGTAATACCCAAGTGGATCCAAGCATCATCGCTGGTCATCGCTGGTCACATTTTTCTCCTGTGGTGTCTATGATACACCACAGGAGAAAAATGTGGTTTTTGATAGAAGATAGAATATGTTAATTGTGAAGTGCATCAGTGCTGGATAGTCTTTGATTAAGGTAGCTGTTCATTAGCGGTGAATAATGTGGCTTTTATAATATGACTTGCTTTGTCAAATAAGCTCCACATACTCATAAAGACATTTTGTCACACACATCTGTAAAACCATAGGTCATCTGCTATTAATGATACATGAGATAACAAAGCCACAGAACTTAGAGTTATAGCACATTTCATAAAAAATATAATTTGATTCTCTTATATGGTGATTTTCTATAGGTTAGGTGATGGACTAGTTGTATGTATAAGATTGTGTGTGCACTTATGTGTGCACTGGCTTTGTCTACAAGTATCTACTTGTGCATTTTTGTGTGTTTGCATGGTTGCAAGAATACACATGTATATCTGTTTGTGTGTGTGTGTGTGTGTCATGAGACAGATGGGTAATAGCCCCTGTGCTGAAAGCAGGGCCCTGTGTAACGTGCAGCCCTGATTGCAGACCTGATTACCTGCCATATGCTAGCTGAAGGGTTGAGGGCTGGACCAAATGAGAACAGTATGCAAACGTTAAAGCAGCGTTATTATAGCGCAGTCATTATGCCCCCGCTCTGGCAAATGAAACTCAGCGTGGCAGGGAGGGAAAATAATGAAGTCGTAAAAAAACGGACGGGTCACGGTGCGTGGTCGCTGCTGCTGCCACCTCCCAGCTGTAATTCCATTGGCTAGAGGGGAAGGGGAAGGGTCTCCTGATAAGATGATGGTAAACCGCTGTTTAGACCACAGGGTGGCCCTGTTCAATTGAAAAGCCTTACAGAGAGAAAAGATGGCAGTTAAAGATCAAACTGTATCTTTTTCCTGGGTATATCACCTTTAGTTAGAGAATGAGCATGAAACACAAGCATGTATGTGTGTGTGTAGATGTATGTGTCTGTGTGTGATGTGATTATGTTCCTATTAGCCTTTGCATTCTCAATTATGCATGGAGCGCACAGGGCTAAACTGACCTTGTAAGATGATCATTGACTCTCCTTAGAAAACGCTTGTTATCCCAGGATTAACACACACACCAATTACTACCTGCTTGCCACATGAGCTTAGAAAATAAAACATTTCCTATCTGTGTCTCTTACAAAGGGGAACTCCCAGCTCTGTGTGTGTACACTCATGAACATGGGTGCACGCAGATACATATAGATTTCTTGAGTATGTACATTTATTTGTTTTTGGACTATTTAATTTAAAAGCAGAATATATTAGTGCCGGACATCTTATTTGGATGGATTACTAATCACGTGCTATATACTGAGGATAAAATATCATGTGGGAATTAAAAGGTGCTTTACTTGTAACTGCGAGTGTGCAGCATGTTTCAAAAATCAGGTACATTAATGTTTTATGGGTCAAATTCCCAGACGTTCTGCGTGAATGATGCTCTGGGTTACCACATACAGTAACTGGTGGGTCTCCTTCAAAAACATGATACATCAAAACCCTGAAATTAACTGTTAATGGAGGGAACAGTTGGTATCACTTTTTCAGTCAACTGATGTCTTATTTTAGTGAAAGGGAATGGAAACACAATGATAGTTTGGATAGTACAATTTGGACAAATCCTGGGCTAGGTGTTCCTTCCTTCTTTCAGTTTTCATCCTAAGCATGTGTGCAGGGAAGGCACCATGACCACCCAAATTTTCCTATCTGGAAATTCTGGGATAATAAAGTTTACAATGACCTTGACCTTGGCTAGGCCAACTACATTTAAGCCCCAGTGTCATACTTGTCAATCTTCTCCTCTCACTCTTGGAAACAGAGTAATTGGGCATTTTCCCAAAATGTTGAGATTACATAAGAGGCATCTTTCTATTTAACATAAAGGCTGGCTAAGTTTTTTTTTCACAACAATTGAAATCATACTAGCCTTTCTAATATGGTTACTTTAGGAGATTCCTGGTTACATTCTAATTTGGTTGTTTATGGAATAATGAATTCCATATAAACCCAGAATTATGAGGTTCTGTCAAAGAGCACTTAACCAAGAGCAACAGAGTGCCGAAGAACAGTCTTTGACATCCAGAAGCTGAGCAGAGCAGACAGACTGGTGGAATTGTTGCTAGGCAACCGTGCAGCGTTTTCGGGAGCTCCACCTGAAGTTGCTGTTTGAAGTTGTCGGCTTCAGATACTACTGCTGGTCCAGATCAGTGCTCTGGGTTCCCACCAGCAAAGTCTCTAGCTAAGAGGACAGCTGAAGTAGGCTAAACACTTCATTGCCTGCTCATGACTGGGTTGATGCCGAAATAAGTAAACATAATCTGTAAATTTCATTCATAGATATCCCAGAATTCCATAGTAATATAATCACGCAGTCCACAATTTAAACCTATTTACGTCCACCATATCACTTTCCTCATTTTACCGTCTCTTAGGTAACAATCTTAGTTTGATCATCTATATCTTATGTTATATTTATTCTATGTTTGTAGAAAGTATGTTTAGACCCAGTTGTTGCATGTCTTTCTTTGAAATAGAGAAATGGATAAATAGTAAGTTACAGCTTCAGATACTAGACTGATTGGGTTTACTACATTAATACACTTATTGATATTAATTTTAAGAAATTACATCAATGAGAACTCTTTGGAGGTGGTGCCCCACTACGAGAGCTTTCCAGACCATAAGCATATTTGCTACACCTGTTAGCAGTGTATGTAAGGAGTGACTCTTGTTGCCAGGGGCTCCCCATCACTTTTCCCATTTCCATCCATCAGGAGAAAAAGGGAACTTTTGCATAATCCTGAAGCCCATTGTGGCCTACTTAGTAGGAAAGGAACATGCCTTTCTGACTGGTCGTGCCTTTGT
The DNA here is from genome assembly GCF_001640805.2 of Lates calcarifer. Lineage (NCBI taxonomy): Eukaryota > Metazoa > Chordata > Actinopteri > Centropomidae > Lates > Lates calcarifer. The sequence goes on along the minus strand of NC_066848.1, from coordinate 24,558,488 downwards.
ATGTGGGTCAGCTTCATTCAAATTCTCTTTCATTCCAGCTCTTCTTCCGACACTGTGGCCCATCATTAGCTGTAATATAGGTCACCCGAGGCTTTGTGAGGCTCCAGCCCCATTTGCATTCTTGATTCAGATGTAGCAGTCATAGAGTGACTGTAGGTAAGGAGGAGGCAAGCTAGGTAAAGGTGAAGCTTTTATCACTTTTGATGAAAGGATGGGGTCAGTTTGGATACATGCTTAAAAGGATCATGGTGTTTTCCCAGTGGTGGGAAGATGAAAACTCCTGTGGATGCAGGTTGAAATGTACAGTCAGTACCCTGTCTCTCTCTCTACTCTTCATAGTGAAAAAAGATGAAAAGATGAGGAGCGGATTTAACCCTGTATTTAAACTTACTGTTACGTGCCATAATTAAAGACATAGTCATACAAAGTAAATATTGTTAATTACATAATGAAAACCTGTAGTTGAGCAGCCACCATGCTTTCAATTCATGCAGTTTTGTAAAGACGATGGCCGTTCAACTCCTGCATTCAACTCAGTAACCTTTATAGAGTTTTTTAATGGGGGAATGTTAGTGTGTATTTGCCCTATACACATCCACATGTAAACACAGGTGCATTCACAGGAAATAATGTTTCCTGTGAAAACTAAGTAGGGAGATATGACAGTGGTCTGAGAACAAATGAAGTTACTGTTTGGTGTTCTGCCAGATGCTGGGACTGTACAATGTGAAGGACAGAGCTGAAGTGTTGACTGTTATTTGCATGGCATGAACAATGTGTTAGGTCATTGTGTGATATTTATCATTTCATCAGACATTTTAATATTGCTGTAAAGTTTTGATGTTGAAAGGGAACACTTTAAGAAATATTGTTTCTCCACTCTACTTATTACCTTTTATTCCCAGCTTTCCTCAATGCCCCAGCTTTCTCTAATCATCCTCAAACCAGGGCTGACAGTAAACCCCTCAGTTCAAGTTGTGCCCACCTCAAGGAGCACAGTCCAGATGTAAGGTGTAGCGTAGAGAGCAGGTAGTATGGGCATTTGGGGAGTCGAAAGGCATTAATATTGTGACTTCAAATCACAGCCCTTAAGTCCTCTGCAGCACAGCAGCTCCAGCCTCTGTGTTAAGTATGCAAAGGCGACAGAGCCTATTGACAGTTTTTTTCTCCTTGGCAAATTACATGTTTCAACCTTAATTGTTATTGGAGATGTTATCACGAAGCCATCATGAAGGGAGTTATGCAAAATATGGCCTATGTATAATTAATACCCCCTATGCGCCCCCAAACTGCCCCCAACCTCCACACTAGCTCCACCACCCCTCTGCCCTCACTCCTTACACACACACACACACACACAAAACCCCTCCATCCTCTTTAGGATGGACCACCGGTGCTAGAGTGTCTTTTTGACCTCTAAGGGCTGCGGTGTTAAACTGAAATACTGAAAGCGAGGAGGGAATGGGAATTGGGAAAGGGCAGATGCACACACACACAGATAACTAAAGGGACTAAGATAAAACGGAGGTGTTTTTTTTACACACACTTCCAAAATCGGAAACTACAACTTCAGACAATTTGGACGGCCTGAAAGGGATGCTGGGTAATGTCAAATGCAGGCCTGCAATCTTGACACTTAGACTAGCCTTTATGTGGCCAAGCCAAAATGATGTTACCTTTTGCAAAATGAGCTAAATTTTTAGCTTTGTTTGAACAACAGTTGTGTTCGCATATACTATGTATATTCTATATAAAATCCCACAAAAAGGTTGTGTCGTGACTCGTCATCGCTCCAGATAAACAGATTTTGTATCTTTTTAGCTCCTCTGATCAACTCATCCTGGCTCTTGTACCTTGGCTAGGATGTTTGTTTTTTATGGAGTGCTCAGTATGTGCTTTGAGTGTTGTTATATGACACAACACTGCATTGTTGTTTATATGTTTTGCACTAAAAGGGTGGAGTTTCACTCTCAGCCTCAAGTGTATTAGAGAGGAGGCAACGTGGCAAAAAAGAGGCAGAAGGCTAAGCAGTGAAAATTTTAGTAAAGGTCAGCAAAAAAAAAACACTATTTTGCATATTAATCTGTTGTTTATTTTGATTATTTGTTATTATATTGTTAGAATATTGAAAAATGCCCTCCACAATTTACATGTCCAAGGTGACATCTTCAAATTACTTGTTTTATTTTAACCAACAGACCAAAACCTGAAACCTCAAGTTCAAGAAAGTTGAAAGAATAATTTTTAGTGTGTGTCTGAGTATGTTTACATGAGAGGCAAACTGTAAAGCTGTGCTAAATGGAAACACTCCAGTAATTGATGTTTATAGCACTAAAAGTATGCACTTTAACATAATGCAGTTGAGCAACATGACTATCATGCTAAAGTTTTATTCATTGTTCTCATTTATAAGATTTCCCCAATAACCCTCACCACAAAAGTCAACCTCTGACCCTAAACTAGCCCCCTGTAGACAGACAGTATAACACCATTGTGGCAGATTTTGCTCGTCTTTCCATCCTTCTGAGGCCATTTGTTGTTAATGCAGCACTAAAACACATACCACACATTCACAAGCACACATCTGACTTTTGCACGCCCTCATCAGTTTACTTACTGTACTCCCTATCTCTTCATTAATTGATCTGAACAGACTCTGATTATCTCGGCTCTTATGCAAAAAAGCCAGTCACTGCCATCTCTTTCAAGATAGCAGAAGGCGAGACAGACAGAACTTTGGCTGAAACTCCTCCTGTGCTTTAATTCCTGACGGGGAAACACGTTAATACACCCCCACCCCACCCCCCTTATCTCCACCCTGAGCCTCTTTTGATGTCCCAACTCTAATCAACTCATCCAGGCTGTCGGATGTGTGGCTGACATGGGACAATCGTCGGAATCTAAATCGTTACATCTCGCCTGACATTACGGTGGCATTTTTGTTGTGGCAGAGGTAAGGGGAGCGAGGATTGGTTCACTGGGACCACAATTCTTTCCATTGGGAGGTGTGTTTTTTGTGTGTGTGTGTGTGTGTGTGTGTGTGTGTGTGGGTGGGTGGGGTGGGGTGGGGTGGCTGGGGGCATATTCATATTAATGTGGAATTAGGCCCTTGCAGGAAATCCAGTGTTGGCGAAGAGAGCGCACGCTGGAGTCCACACGCATTCTTATCAGGGACAGTGTAGGCCCTATTCATACCGACTGCTATCGGCATAATTCTTTTTGACATTTTAGATAAGCATCTTAACGGAAAGCTCCCAACTAGGCAGATGGGGGAGTTGTCAAATAATGAAGGAATCCTACATGTTTACTACTAAAATATCAGCCTTTTAAATGGGTGTCTGGATTTGACTGTTATCGAGCAATCTGTGAACCCTCGTCCTACTGCTTCCTATATCTCTGTGAGGGACAGGGCTTAGGAGTGTGTGTGTGTGTGTTTATGGGCTTATTTCACTATATTTGTGGGGTCAGAAAACCAGGAGCTCACTGTACTTGCTTTGTGGGGACCAAAATACTGCACTGTCAAACGGTCAAAGAAGAATTAGAATTAGGTTTAGGTTAGGGTAAGAATTAATATTAGGCATTCAGCTATGATGATTAAAGCGGCTATACGTAAGTTTTCTCTGCAGTTTCTTGCCTGGAGCCGGTGGTGGTGATTGGCACTTGCTAAGAGCTTCAGCCGTCGTTGCATTACAAAACAGGAGGTTATAATATGCCCTCTGGGCGATACTACTTCTACAGGACAGACTGGACTCTATAGTGAACAAACAGTGGACTCCAGAGACAGCCTTGAGCAGGTTAAAGGTACCTGTTTAGCCTGAACCAAAGAACAGTGGCATAATACCGCCCCATTTGTGATTTCAGATAGCATGCGTGTGGCATGGCACAACAGTGTCCATGCCTCTCTTTTACAGAGAAATTGATTCAGGTCTGTGGCTAAATCCACTGTTGGTTTAAAAGTGCAATGTCCCAGGCTGTGTAAAAGGGGCCTCAGATAACCACTTTTTACAACTGTGGTGAGGAGAAAAGCAAATTGGAATGAACAAGATCTTGAGACTTTGAGGCTACAACAGCCATGTTGGATTCTACTCCTGTCAGCCAAGAACAGAAACATGTAGCCTGGTCTGATGAATCTATATTTATGCTGAGGTACAGAGATGGTAAGGTTGGACTCCACTGAACCAACTTGGTGCAATGATGTTGTGTTCTCTTAGCACACTTGGGACTCAATACCAGTCAATCATAACTTAAACGCTATAGCCTGTCTGGGTATTATTGCTGACCATGTTCATCCCTTTATGGCCACAATTTACCATCTTGTAATGGCTGCTTTCAGCAAGATAATGCAACATGTAACATTGTCTCAAACTGGTTTCATGAACATGACAGTGAGTTCAGTGTAGTCCAAACGGCCTCCTCAGTCACCAGATCTGGATCTAATTGAACACCTTGGTGATGTGGTAGGACAGATTCTATCCATCCATTATCTTTCCCACTTATCCGTTAAGGGTCACAGGGGCACTGGAGCCAATCCCAGCTGACAATGGCTGAGAGGCAGGGTACACCCTGGACAGATCGTCCAGTCTATCACAGGGCAGAACGGAGAGAGGCATTAATGTGCAGCTGACAAATCTGTAAAAATGATGCGATGCAATCACTTCAACATGAACCAGAGTCCAGGAAAAGTAATGTCTCCATGTCATGCCACAAAAAATGTAGCCTGTTTTTAGAGCAAAGGGAGATCATACTCATTGTAGTCCATCCATCCATTATCTATGCTGCTGGAGTCAATCTCAGCTGACAGTGGGCAAGAGGGTACACCCTGGACAGGTCATCAGTCTATCACAGAGGTGACATATACAGACAAACAGCCATTCACTCTCACCTTCACAGCTATGGTCAATTTAGAGTCAGCAATTAACCTAACCTGTGTGTCTTGAGACTGCGGGACGAAGCTAGAGCACCTGGAGGGCGCTCATGTGGGCCCAGCGAGGATATGCAAACCCCACACAGAAAAGCCCTGGGTGAACAAGGGTCTGAAACCAGAGTCCTCTTGCTGTGAGGTGACATTGCTAACCACTTTGCTGCCCAGTAGTAGTACACTGTTCCTCATAAAGTGTATCTTCAGCACTGAGAACAGTGCCAGTACAGGGGAAAGCCGTGATCAACCAAAATGCTGCACAGGCACAGGGCTTTCGAAATGAAACTGACTGAGACTGAGTTATTTATTAGTTAGTTATTTACCTCGCCCCAGCAGAGTTAGTTGAATTTTTGTGCTACAGTATATGTTGGTCAGTATGTTTCTATGTTAGTCTAATTATTTAGGTAATTAAACCCAACATGTACCCAAACACCAGCCTGCTTTGAAGATGAACTCTTGTGGCAACATATTTATCCTGTAGAGTTAATTTTGAATTATCAGTGCGATTCCAAACAATCCTGGCAAAAAAAATGTGGTAAATAGAAAAGGTTTTACATGTCCATTTTTTAAGAAACAGTTGCAGAAGAATTTAAGTAGGTAAAAACAACCACCCACAGAAACTGAAAACTCCTTAGCAGAATACCAGAAAAAGAAAAATGTCACAGCACTAACCACTGACCCAAAGATATAAAATTAAAACAAATAAAATAAAACAGAAATGAAAATGTCAGAATGACACTTTCAAGAGGCATCAAAAGTGATTTTTATTCTCTGAGGAACATAAACAGGGTTTGTATGAAGCAAAGACAGTGTTTTATCAAGGTAAAGTGTGTTTATTTTGTTCAAGTACAGAAGAAAAATAAGAGTCCCTGAAAAAGAATGTCACTAATAGGAAAGAAATAAGCAGCAGCAGCGCCTGAAGAAAGCCACCACACATGCGTGTTCATATGTTAGAGGGCTGTGGCCAGTCATCCACATAATAGAACAATCACTGTGTCACTCATCCTCTGCTATTCCTGTGGCTGAAAAAAAAATCCTGTGTCTCATCCTCTTTTGTCCTCTTTCTGCTCCTGTCATTTTCGTCTTCCTCTTCTGTCCTGCTCTCTGTTCCCTCGTTTCCTCTCTCATATCTGTCCTTGGTCACTGTCTCCCATTATTCCTTCATCATGATGCATTGTATGTCTTTGGCACCCAACTATTTTAATGCATCCTCCTCACTCCAGAGCACATTTTGTCCTGTGAACACCTAGATGAAATGAATGTTAGGATAAATCGCACGGCAGTGATGAGACATATCAGCTATTGTGGATTGTTAACATGTTTTTGGGCTGTGAGGGCAGGGATCATGTCAAATTGCAGCTCAGGTTTTAAAAAAAGGAAAGAAAAAAAATGGAAATACACAACTGGAATGACTAAACTTTGCTCACTGCTTTGTGGTCAGAAAGAGCTCTGGTCTGGCAGGCAGCAACTTAAATTTGCATAGAGCCATCCATGTTTTCCTATCTTATTGTGAGGAATAAAAACAGAACAATGCAAGCAACTAAAACGGTCTTTTTAAGATGATGAATTTTTGTCTCATCTCCAAAAACAAAAACAAAGTCAACTGTAAATTGATAAAAATACTGTACGTTAATCTTATTTTATTCAGTCAGAGGATATTTTATTGTAGTTTTCGTCAACACAGAATGTAAGTATTAGAGTTAAATGTAAAACACAATGTTAAATGTAAACCACAAAGAACAGACAGAAAATTTGAACATCTTGCATCTCATTGTTTTTTGTTTATGGCCCATAGTTTTACTGTTCAGCTGTTTTCAGCTAAAAATAATCAGTGACAAACTCACCACACGCTACCTTCCCCGCATCAAACAGCAGACAGTCAAAGTTAGCAATTGATTAGTGAATGCAATTAATGGAGCATTTAGCAGCTAAAGAACCAGATATTTCTCACAGGAATCGGTGGAGACCAAAACAAAACTAAAAGAAGAGTTACACTTTGGACTTGTATTCAGCCGGTTGACGATGAATGCTTAGATGCAGATTTGAGGAAAAAAAAAAAATCTCTAAAAATTTGTCACTGCTTTTTATGAAAAAGAGTTTTGTGTGATGTCAGAGAATTGAATAATCCACCATTGTGTATATTCAAAGACATATTAAAGTAAGATATGACATTGAGATATCAATAGAAATGTATTATATGTATGTTATATCAAAAGCATCACACATCAGACAGTGTTCCTCAGATGTCCGACATCAGGTAGAAAACTTGGTGTAGGCCTGGTTATCAAATACAGACACTAGCCCTAATGAACAGCATATGTATCAAAGCACTGACATGTAGAATGTGCTGTAAACATAGAACATACAAGACGAGTTCAACCATATATGAAGTGTTTTTGAAAAAATCATTTTTAGCATTTGATCAACATTTTAATTAATTTCCTAAATATTTTTAAAAACTCTTTTACAGCGGCAGGGCTTCTCGTCTGACAATACAAACACAATTTTTCTTTCTATGCCAATTGTGGGTCCATTTATCAGCCTGTGTTTTATTTTTTTTCCTGCCAAGAAGCCACTGTTGCTATCACTTATTATTCTGTCACCCTCTCACTTAGCTAAGCCCCTGAGGCCATAGGATATGGCTCGACCCAGGTTCCAGTGCTGTGGGTGCTGCTCTGCAGATGTGTAAAGGGCAGAGGATCCAGGCGCACAGGGAGAAAAAACTTTTATTTCTAAATTCCACTGTAGTTTACATTCTTTCTTCTTGCCATTTGGAAATTTTTCACAGTTTTTTTTTTTTTACCCTTGAAAACAGGTATATACTACAAAACATATTTTCATTCATGGTGTGAAATGGTGGTGAAATGTAATGCGGCCCACACAGGGCATCTGACTTCACTCACTTTTGTTTTAAGCATTCCTGAATTTTTTTATTTTCATTTTTTTCCATAAGTATACCTCCTCACTCTGGTGGCATATTTTCAATCATTATTAGGATGCTGGCAGCTCAAGGCTCACAGGCTTTAACCTCTGGTATGTTTGGTGTGTGATAAAAGGCGAAAGCACTATCAATCTTTATTGTCTAACCCGCACACTGTAATTGCATTCAATAGTCCACTGATTCTCTTGTCTGTACTAATGTCGGGGAGCAGAGAGGAGCCAGATGCTCTGACTGCATTACACATGCAGACGCATGCAGATAGACACACAGGTGCACAAACACACAGTTCAAGCATTTATACTGAAAAGAATACCAACGGAAGGGTGCGCATACTGGAAAATGCACCATGAATATGCACAGAAAAATATACTTAAATGACACACACACACATAGGCAGCAGGAAGTGCCACTAGGCCCCTGTTTGATGAATTGCTGTGCATCCAAAGTGTATATAGAAGAAGATTCATCCTCTGGTTGGATTGTTTATGTGTATGTGTGTGTGTATGTACAGTGTATACCGTGAGTGTGAATGTGTGTGCTGGTGATGTCACTGCTAGGCCAGGTCATGTATTATTCAAATTCAAAGCAAACCAAAGGTGAGACGGAGGGAAAAAAGGAGGGGCGGAAAAACTGGAGGAGTGCCAAACACTCGATTGGATCTCAGTGAATAGTAAAGAGATTGACGGAGGGAAGGAGAGGGAAAGAAAAAGGGGTGGATGAACCTGGAGAGAGACAATCAGCATGAGTAAGGTGGCACAACAGAGAAAAAAGGACATATATATATATATAAAACATAGTAGAGGGAGTTATTTGGAAAGCTTCTTGTATTACTTCAGCCATACTCAAATGAAATCCAACTGCTGCCTTTTCTTTTGTTATTCTACATAAGCTGGTGGAGTTTACTGAAGTATGAAGTGTGTTTGTGAGCATTGCTTGTGCATATGTCTCCGTCTCCCCTTTCCATATTACCAAGCACCTTCGAGTGCAGTCTCACACTGTGGGCAGCATCAATAAGATAGACACACCATGCTCTAGGTAATAGATTTGGGTTTGTTGTCATGTCCACACAGAGTGCACAAAGCCTCAGACTCCAAGGATCAAGGCAGATGAAAACCTGGCTTTTGATATTGGTTATGCCAAAACATTTGTACAATATTTTTGTTGAAATTTGAACATATAATATATCACACAGTGTGTGTGTTATATACAGCATATATCTAAATGGTTCTGTTTTGTATTTCTAATGCACTCATGGGTTGACTAGCATTATATAGCATTCTTCTAATTAATGTTTTCAGTGGTACTGTTGTGGGTCAAGGCTAACAGACAAACTAACAGAAATTCCCAGTTGATCTGGGTGTAAGTAAGTAATGATTGGTTGTCTTCCAGCATACAGTCAGTGCAGTTAGAGGTTGATTATTATTTTTTTGGTCAGTGAGGTCAGTGGTCCTGGCACAGATCTGCTGGTTTTACCATAAGATCATGATCATGCAGTGCCAAAGCCACTCTTGATAATATTGTTTACTGCTGCGACTTCTTTGTGCAGCTGTTTGTGCGTGCATACATTTGCATGTTACACGCATGCATACATTTTAACACATGCACACAGAGCCAGCAGGGCATGCAGCTTGCACACTACATACAGTAACACATTGCTGAATATCAAAGGAAATTACCCCTCACCTTGGTGCACGGATCTCAGAGTTCCTTAACCAGAGGAATGGGCTTTGAACCAGGCAGATTCCCCCAGGGCCTGTATCCCGGCCCCTCCCCAGAACATCGTGTTGGATAAGGGCCGTAATTCCCACTTTTAGGTTTCCATTAATCTGATCCTGACACAGGGGAGATGGGCTGCTTTGCATATCGCCTTCCCAAGATGGAGGGCTATTTACATGATCGCCTCCAGATTGAATATGATCAGTAGCCCACCTCCTCTGCCGTCCTCTGCAGCTGAGGCAGAAAAATGCAGATTTTTTTCAGTGGGTATTTGCTGCATTATCATGGGTGAAATATTATTCACTCAGGTATACAGTATTCACCATAGTGTTTTAATACGTCTCAAGTTAGACTTGATGGATATGTGTTATGGGTATTACAGCTCTGTGCTTGATTCCCTTGACAAAGGCCAAATTTCTTTTATGAATGTGACAGTAGAGACGGATAGATCGACCCATTTATCATCGCTCACTGATAGCGCTTCACATTATCGCTACCAATGAGTGAGCCCCCCTTCTCAACAAATGTGAGGAACAGTAGTGAACAGTGCTCCATTTGAAACCATGAAGGCAAACCCCCATGTAAATGTATCTGTAATGAATGCCGCGTACAGGAGGTGCATTATTCTCTTTCTGCTACATTTGTTTCTGAATATCAAATGAATATGATAAATGTGGAGCAAGGGGGTGGCGACGGGGGAAGCAGAGTAAGCCGAGGATGTGAGATGAGTGATATTGTTATTACACCACCAACGATGAGCAGAAGTTGAGATGGTGTGAGACTGTAGCGTAGGGGGCAAACACGCACACACACACACACTTTCATGCTGTTTCCCATGCAAACACTTGCCTACTTGTCTGCCCATCATTATCCATTCCAACTGCCTTCATTGTTTTTTGTTTTTTTTAAAGTATGTCAAGCCGAGACACGATTCTACACTCATGTGAGTCCCAGTTGTGAGCTGATACGCAGCTAGACAACAACAATGGGTAGTGGAAAAAATAGAATATCACTGTACAAACACCACTGTTTAGTGTGATGAAAGAGAAGAATCCACTCACGTGGTGCGAGTGAAATATTGTTGAGGGAGAGCTGACCGAATATGCGCAGTCTTCAAAGTATTCACTCTTGGTAGGAAACTAGTAGGTGGCTGTAATCACACCAAAGGTGCAGCTGTTCCATCTGAGACAATAGGTAGAAAAATATTTTTTTTCATTTCACTTCTGTTGCATTTTCCCATGGAAATCATGCAGCGGGTGACCTCTGTCCAACCTGATCATCATCCACAAATAATTCACACATGGAGCTAATTGTCACTTTGGCATACACTTCATGTAAAGGGTGTGATAGAAATCCATCATACATCCTCAGTCACTTTGTCTCAGGCTGTGTCAGACACAGGGAAAACATTCAAGCTTCCTGTAAGTGCATTTCATGCTTTTAATTGACACCATTGCATGTTAATTCGAAGCATGTCACGGATGTGTCACACTAGTAAGCTGCCAGTGTCCGACCTCATGTAATGTCGAATTACATTCCTGCTGCTCATTGCTGTGACAATAGATAAGCTTCTTCTAGGCACTGCCAAGTGGTTCAAACAGTCATGTTTTTTTTTCCCTTACTGCCTTCTTCACTTCACTTGAAGAAAAAGGCTGGATATTGTTGTTGTTGTATCGCTGATTCCTCTCTAGTGCCAGTCCATGCAGTAGGCATTATTTGGACATTCATACAAGGACTTAACACCAATCTACTAAGGCAAAGTGCTGAAACCTCTTAAAAGGTTATTTAAAAGGGTTCCCCACAGCATAGAGGGTTCTTAGATAATTATGTCTTTTTCTAAACCATTCAAAATGCTTTTCTAAAATTGTATTCTTCATGATTTTATTTGAATTTTATAATAGTGGGGCACTAGTGGGGAAGATTCTTATTAATATCTTCTCTTTTTTGTGGTCTAAATTGGTGCCATTTGGACTATTCTTTCTTTAAACAAATGACAGACACAAGCTGCGTGTGATGAAAAAAAAGGTTGTAAAGGCACACAAGACAAAGCCATGCATGGTTTACTAAATCAATTTTGCAAGGGAGCAGATTTTAAGTTATACAAAATCAAAACTCAATAATTAACACAGGTGTCTTGTCCTGCAGTTTTTCTGTATCACTAATCAATTCAGAGAGGCTTTGAATGGTTCATCAAAAACATAGCAACTTTATTTGTGGAGCATTCTATTACACATAGATAACATATATTCAGAGAGCAGTTTATTAAGAACTCCTGTACACGTGTTTATTCATGAAACTATTCAGTCAGCCAATCATGTCGCAGCAGTGCAGTCCATAAAATCATGCAGCTAAAGGTCAGGGGCCTCAGCTAATCAAACATCATAATGAGGAAAAATGTGACATGATTGTTGGTGTCTGTCTGCCTAATTTTAGTATTTTTGAAATTGCTGATATCTGGGGATTTTCACTAAAACCAGTCTACAGTTTCATCAGAATGGGTATGAAAAACAAAACAGATCAAAACAAACACACACACACACACACACAAGAAACCATCCACGGAGCAGCAGTTCTGTGGGCAGAAACATTTTGTTGATGTGAGACGTCAGAGTAGAAAGGCCAGACTGGTTGGAGCTGGCAGAGAGGTTGCAGTAACTCAGATAACCACTCTGTTCTGGGAGAAAAGGGAGGCCCTACATACTATTAGTGTTTTGTTCCTAATAAAGTGAGTGAATGTCACATTTCACAGAACATTGAACAACATACCTGAGTCATAATTGGAAAATGCTGGATTCTTTTCAGACAAACACTTTCATATCGCCCTTTGACACCACCATTTGTTATCAAGGTCACACAATTGTCTTCCATCTCATTTGCACTATTTCACAGTCCCAACTGAATCAAGACAAATTCCAAATGGCTGCTGCAATAGCAGCAAGATGGGAGCTGTGAAAGCAGGGATGATTGGCTTTGACGCCTCGTGGCCTGTGTGTCTCACACTGCTGTATCCGGTCGAAGAGCGATAGCACTGGCCCCAAGAATAGCTCCAAATTATTCATAGCAAGGTATGACAAGCTCTGGTGAAAAATATGACTGTGTCTGAGTCCATTGCTGCAGGCCAGGGGAAGAGATTAAATATAAATCTATTAGCTAGTAAGTAATACACTATCACATCAAAGGTCGGAAACCTCTCACTGGACAGCAACTCTGTGACACACGGAGTTAATCACTACAGAAGTGATTAACTTACTACAAAAGTGATAACTGTATGTCCGCTATCAACACATAAAAGTACAATAAGATGGAGACATATTGTAGCAGTCCTTAAGGTTTTCTAAGTGACTCCTAACAAGAACCTGAGGAACCAGTCACAATCAAGACATATTAGTATAAGAGAGCTAAAATGGCATGAATGTTATGAGAAAGAAAAGTGAGCTTCTTTAGATATGTGATAAGGAAAAGCTAATGAATAGTAATGAATCCACGGAGACTCATCACCAATCCTACAGGCCTCCTCAGCTCTACAGAACTTTTTCACTTACAATATTTTAGCTCATTGTTTTGGTTTTCTGGGCCCTGTTCTTGGTACATGGAAGACCAACCAGAATTGAGTGGAAATTTGTCTGCGTTGATGATTTGACATGATCAAATATAGGTGCATATTTGTCATTTGAACACTATTAAATGATTAACTGCAGTACTCACTTTACTTTAAACTGTCCATGTAGTTAAAGCTGCTCTTTAAGAAACTTTAGTTTGCACATCCAACAATCATGCACCAATATCACTCATAGTTTAATCATATTCATTGGTAATTTTTAACAGAGGAAACAGTGGCTTCGTTGTGGAGCAAAATGCAGAATAAAATGTAAATGAGTGTCATGTAACTGCAGTCACATAATTGGTACTCAGTGTGAATGCCAATCATGGTCTCAACTAATCTTTTTGCATTTATTTAAAAAAAATAAGAATGTGTTACTCAAGATAACTTCATGCCTTCAAACCAATCTTTAAGTTGATTTCAAAGGACAAAATTAACTGGATGAAAATAAACAGGATTATTTTAGCCTGATAACAGCATGTTAGTCTGAATTAGTTAAACCACATTTGAAGAACAGGGCCCCGGCCTGCAAGTGCAATCCTCAACAGCAGATAGCAGCAGACAGCTGGAAAGGCAACAAAAAAAGCTCTGATAAACCCACTGTGGTTGGTGGAGACTCTAGTGTATTGGGCTCACATTACATGAGGAGGCTAGAAGCGTAACTCCAACATCAACTCATAACATTAACATTTTTGTTTTAAGATCAGAGTTATGACCAAAATATGTACTGTGCAGGGTGACACTTTGAGTTTGATTAGGTCCTCTAAACTAAATGACAAAATATAAATATTTTTTAAATTGCCATCCATTCAAGACAATTTTGTTTTTCGTTGCCTTCCAAAACCTTTACAAATCACTCTTACTAAAAGATTCATGTGTCTGTACTGTGGTTATTGATTTACTCATAAATACATACCTTCACCACATATAAAGTCAATTGTGTCATTGAGTCCTAAAAGCTTTCTTAACTTACTGCTGTGTTTGACTTTTTCACATTATGAAGAAAAATGTTTTTTTTAGACTCATTTATGCATAATAATGGCTTGACATAAAGTATGCAGTGAACATATGCATCAAGCTTTGGAGGGTGATCACCAGCATTTATAAAGGCTAGATCTGGGAATGAGCTGCGAATCATCAGGTATTATGATTATCAAGGAGTTCAATCATCACCATCATAACCAGGTTATTAAGGAGCTGTTCGCCTTAGCCATTAGCTTTGAGCAGTGCACTTAAGTACTGGCAGTGGGAAACATCGGACTATAAGTATGCAGTATATGCACATATACAGTACAGAAGGTGCTCCACAACAGGCTCAGACTTGCACACACACGTGTGCACACACGCACGTGCACTCACACACACACACACGTCCAGTCTCACTCTCTCTTTCCCGCCCACATGCACAGCTCACTTTTAGCCCTCAGGCGTCGCATTTGAGAGTTTCATTTACTTGATTAAATCATATTTGCATATGGAAATTGTTTGAAAATGATATTAATTTGTTATATTCAAAGGAGAATTACTTTCTCATATTAAAGCTAAATCAGACAAAGGCTGCAGCAGTGACAGGTGATGATATTGAACTTTGCTCAGTTGAGGCCCAGCGCTGTATCCACACACATGCAAACACACAAAGTGTGTGTTTTTTTCTATGATATATCAGTTTACATCCCTCTGTCTCAGGTGTCTAAATCTGCTTCCAAATCCTCCTCCTCTTCCTCCATTTCAATAAAGACAAAGGTCATTTGCTCAGCGGCAAGAAGCAGGATTTTCCTCAACCTTGTGTGTTGTGTCCAGGTGTATGTGACTGATGTATCTCCATGAGATGCCACTGTGGGACAGATCTCCTCCTGAGCCAACTTAACTTATCAGAAACATGGACCAAAAAAATCAGGCTAATTAATTAAGAACAGCATTAGAAGTAATGGGATATTATAATATAAATTGCTACATTCTGGAACCAATTTAATCCAATTACTGGAACCCCTCATGAATATAATACCTCCAAAATCACTCTGTCAGAGTCCAAAGGGAGATATGTCTGACTATTAAGACTGAAAGAAAAGAAAAGGGAAAAAATCTGCTCCCTTTTAACAGTGAACACCAATGATGATTTAAATGGTTGAGAGGAACTGTTCATTTGAGTAATAAACCTAATGATGATTTTTTTTCCCTAATTGACATTTCGACCATTTACAACCTGAGCAGGTTTTTGTTTGAGATCCCATGTGTTTGATAAAGATGAATGACTGTAAAGGCTGCTTTTTCTCTTAATAGGCCTCCACCCAATTAAAAAAATGTCTTAAAGAGACAAAAGAGTACAATTCTACTAGTTAAAGTGGAGTGCTTTTTGGAGGAAACCGACATTTAGAATCACAGTAACTTTAAGAATCATTTCACGAGGGATAAATCCACATTACAGCACATAAAACAATACATGAGGAGATTTAGAATTGGGAGGCACCACTGGTACAGAACACTTTATTACTAGAAACAAGTTTTAGAAGAGTTTGAAAAAAAAAAATTGTGATTTAGCAGGTGTGGAGGAAGTATTCAAGTATTATATTGTGGCACGTAGTGTACATATATATGGTGGCATGTCGATGCAGTTGGTTATTTTGTAAAGAAACCAGTACCCAAGTAGTCGTCAAAATAACTAATTGAGTTAGAATATACACTTTAAAAATTTTAGTTGAAAATAACTTAATAAGTAAAGGGAAAAATACTGACACGTTTATTTTATGTATTCCTGACTGATACCATTTCAAGCAAAGACGGTCTTGCAAAGTAAAAAGTCTAGGTAAAAAACCTGCCTTTACTGCCGGGCTACTGACAGCGTTGTCAGCTGATGTTAACTCATCATAAAACTACTAGTTTCCTCCTTAGTGATGCGCTGTCCCATGATAGGCATGCTGTTTTTGGCAGGAAGGCAGAACTCTGCAAAAACCTGACACCAGAGGTCCGAGTATCAGAGAAGGCTAACAAAAACAAGTTGCACTGACTAATGCTGTAATAGAAACAAGACAAGGGACGTAGGTGAAAGACTGGGTGGAGCATAACGAATAGGGAGAGGTAAGAGGAGTGAAGTACCTTTGACTTTCATGCTAATGTAACCCACCTGGGTTCCTGAGCTTGGGGTTGTCTATAGTGCAGTTCCCTGGCCAACCAGAAGGTGGCGCGTCCGCTATGAGTAAAGCTCTTAGCCTCTGTTCCCTCTCTTTTCGGCAGATGATATTGCTTGAGAGCACACAACTTCCCAACTGAGAACTCCCGGTAGGGAATATACACTCTTCAAACCAGAAATTCACCATAACTCATCTGGTACAGACTGTTAACATGTTATTCGTTCATCAGGGTGATGCATTGTGTGAAGATTCAGCTGGAATGGAACGCTCTGTTAGCAGGCTTAGCTCGTAAGTAGTGCTAATACGCCATGTTGCTATCATGACTCCTTGAAGTGATCGTATTGCTCTTTATCTATGAATAAAACCCAGTCGGAGCTGTGATACTGTCACCGAGAGTACAAGAGACAACACAGATACAGATTGTTTACGTTAGTACCGAGCTAATCTCGCTAGCCGCGAGCTAATTTTGCATTGTCATGCTAATGTTACACTACGCAGCTACTTGGTTAAGCTAGCTGCAGTTCTAGCACTGTAAGCAGAGCAGTAACAGCGTTTTACACCATTAAAGGTGCATTGTACTTAGTTGTTTGAGGTAAAAGTTATTTTATTGAGGGAGCATTTGCTCTTTTGACTGATTATATGTAATATGTGATTGATTTATATCATTTAATGGTTAAAATATGGTTGAAATGAACACATAAGGGCTGTGTGGTTCATCTTAACAATAAATAAGGGTAGATTTATTAAAGGGCATATGTTTAATTAAAAATATGTTATATTTACAGTGCAGTTAAAAAGCATAAATAGATTTAGTATGTTAAAAATATAAATAGTGAGTTTTAAATACATTCTGTGATTTCATTTACATGTTTAAGTGAATGTTGTGATTTAGAGTACATGATTTATAGCTCATTGGCACTAAAATATCTTGTGTGATGCGATCCTATTCATTTTATAATGATTAGACTGTTGTATATCTTTCATAATTGATATACTTAAATAGAATGTTTGAATGATAGTAATGATTTAAGGAGATCGATAGAGAGAAAACAGATTGTAACTTATGCATCCTTCGCTGTGTACATAGATTGGGTTTTTTTCCCCAGACCGAGTCGATCGGGACCTGAACTTGGTGTTCAGTGGCGAGCCAGTTTAAAGTGAAGATTTGACTGTGGAGGAACCAGCAACGCGGTGTGGCCAGCCGCAGGATGCCCTCTGCAGAACACAGCATCATCGATCCCCTCTTTATTCACAGACAGATAAGAACACACACACTCATACATAAGGAACATTTGCTTCTTTCCATAAAGGAGCAGTGCGCATTGGGCATTGAACTCTTTAATTCTTTCGAGGAGACCTCCAAAGAGGGCATTCTTATTTAAAGTTTTATTTTATTTTATTTATTTTGGGCCCATTTATTGTGCATATGTGCATACTAGGAAGCCAGCTTAGGTAGGCAGGGTCTGTAATTTCATGTTTGTTGTTTGGTGGACAATACACCTCAATTCAAATCATCCAGTTGTGTGTGTGTGTGGTATCTCTGCTGACACAGGCTTTCAGGCTCTGCAGTCGTTCCTGGATCTTACTGACACTGGCTTAGTATTAACATCATCGGTATACTTACCTGCAATAACCGTTACACTAGCACTAGCTTAATTTCCAGAACTTACATACAGAGAGGTTGCCCAATTACAATCAAGGATGCGACATTGTGATATAACACTTGTGTTACATATTTGTTAACCAGACACCACCTGTTATACACAACTCTGGAAGCTAACATGACCAATTCCAGTGAGAAATGGCAGGCAGCAGTAGCATTAAAGCAAGTTAATACACAAAGTCAGTTCCACAAGTAGAGAGAAATGACCTGACAGCATGAGTCAAACCTAAAAGTACAGACACACCCCCACATAATTAACAACAGCATAAAAAAGAGCTGATGGGCAGTTTTCCTTCTTGAGATAACTTGTATTTTCAACTCATTACTTTTAGCAGTTTTAAACACAGAAACAATTTTTCATGGTCATCTCTTCGTGGGTCATATGCTGCCTCCTCCCTGTGTGCACATCTCACTGGAGATGTTGCTTGTGAACCTGTCTACTGTAGCTTTAAATATATGTAACATGTTATGTAAATGTTACTTCTTATTACCCACCCTGGTTAGCACAGTCACCTCATAACAACAAAGTTATGGGTTTGATTTTAAAACCATGCGTACTCTACATGGAGACTCTTTCTGTGGAGTAGGCATGGTCTTCCTGTGTTCCCCCACACTTGGTTAGGTTAATTATAGGCTATCATTTACACATAGGTTTTTTGTTTACATATGTGTGACAGCATGGCGACTTGTCCATGGTGTAGTCCAACTCTGTAAAGGATAAGGTGAGGATATAGGTGATGAATAGATGAATGGATGGATCCATTAAATAACTGTCATATAAATGTAGTGGAATAAAAAGTACAATACTTCAAAAGTAGTGGTAGGTTACTCTCTAAGCATGACCTAGCTGAATGATCCTTGAAATTTAAATACTCAAGTTGTATTTAAGAGCAGTACTGTACTTTAATTAAGTGCAGTAAATATTCTGTTACTTTGCAAAAGTGTTGCTTCAGCATGTTCCTGCAAGTAATAGTCCATTCTGATTGATACCATGACCAGCATCAGTCTGTCTAAATGGATGGAAATGAATTTAGTGATATTGTTTAAGCAACTCTTAACTCCCTCAAAAGAGAAAGACAGAAAGAAAAATAATGAAAGAGAGACAGGGATGGAAGAGAGTGACATAGAAAAACTTTATTTAGTAGTATTCATTTAAGTGCAGTGCGTAATTATCAGCACCCGTGGACTGGGGTTGTAGGTGGAAAGCATGTTCAGATTATGTATCTTCTGTATTGAAGGGGTACTACTGATTTTAATGTTAGTTTTAATGTAATGTTTTTAGGTCTTTTTTGTGCATGTGTGTGCTGATGTTTGTGTATCCTGAAAACTAAATAAACAAACAAACAAACAAACAAACAAAAAAAATCCAGGAATCCAGACAGTAATTTCCACAGGCAGGGAACACAGTGACTATAAAACCTTCCAAAGAAGAAGTGAAATAATTTCACAGGGAACTATGCTCTTTTAATCAGTGACAAATTCAGCCATGCCTTAATGTATATTTAATTACATCAACTTTTTTGGATCAAAGCAAGAGGGAGGATGTCATTAAGCAGACACATAAGTATGTTAGTGTAAAATATGGAGACATATTCCCGAGTCAATCTCTCAGACAATCACGCTGAAGAATGGAGCAGAATCAATCGAGGAGCTTGTTGTTGTTTTTGTTGTTGCTGTTGTTGAGAAAATCCTCAGCTCACCAGTAAAGCTATTATCCCATACTAGCAAGCACAATAAAATTTGAATCAATTCAGTTTTACTGATTTTCTCACAAGCAATTTAGCAGGTAGTTCTGGTAATCACTGAGCAATGTCTCATCCCACCTTATTCACATCAAACAACAAACAACAGATAATGCAGTAACACACGATGTAATTGTAATGGTAGATGCAGTGGAGAAACACTACACCCCACTACTGTTTTGGTGGTATAATTTTACACTTAGACATGGTAAATGTCCATATAATTACATCTGAAATGCCTTAAACAGCTTTCTACCACAGTACACTGTATATTGCTATTTGTCTATTCAGTAGATTAAATCACCTCTGCCAAAAAAGGGTGATACACACACTTTCTTTGTTCAACTCTCTGATTTCAGTTGAGAGAAAAGCCTCGGTGTGATTTTTTATGCTCGTTTGAAACATTTCCTCCATTCTTAAGCGGTTATTAACATCAGTGTAGAGACTCAACACACTATAAAGGCATTAGTTGTTTTCTTACAAGTCCATTAAAGTGACAATGGACAACACCACCCCGCACCTCTTACCCCCCCTTGACATTTCCAAGTGGTATTAATGTTGTTGCCACTGTCATATTGGAGAACATATTAAGTTTCACCACTACTTATTTTAGAAAGGTCACCACCAGGACATGTGTTATTTGTATGGATTATCATTATTAAATGGAAAATGAATCATCTGTTTGTTTTCGCCTGATAGTGGTAGCGTTAGCAACATGCTCACCGTCATCAGCCTGGCCATTCTCCAATGCATGAAAACTCCCAATTTGAACTAGAATCCCTGATCTCAGTACTAGTAGGCAGGTTTTGTTACTTACAGATCTCTCAGAAATAATACCAAGTGACTGTCAGTTTTGAATCCTCTCAAGTCCGGAAGCTCTTTCCATAGTTTGACTGGCCATAGCGACTGCTGGGACAAGTCCCATGAAGTCATAATTCCATAAAGTCAGTCCCAGAGGATAAGTCCAGGGCTAAATTACTGTCCCAGTCATACCATGGCTCTCTCCACTAACTGAATGCCTGTCTGAGGTTCACTTGTTTCCCCTCGGTTTCTTTCACTCTTCATCTTCACCTTCTTTACCACCTCTGCCAACGGGGCTCTTTCCTCTTACCATTTCTGCCATTTCCCCTGCCTGGGTTAAGCTATCAATAGCTACTGGGGAAAATAAAAGCACTGTCCTCTTTCTGACTTGGTTGTACAGTGGCAGGCACACTTCCTATCTGCTGTAAATTGAGCCTTCAAAATTTCAGTTAAAATTCAATTCACAGGTGACAGACAGAAATGCATACTGAAAGCTGGGCTTTTAGTTAACCAATCTAAATGCCAATAGTGTCAATATTCTATAGCTATTACATTGTGCAATTAACATTTACTTCATAATGATAAGTAAAAACTAAACGTTGAACTAGAGAGTATCAGTGCTTTGATTTTTTATGTGTCTGGCACAGATAAAAGGCCAAGATGAGTTCAGTCTAGCTTATAACAAGCTGGAAGCAGGGGAAACTGCTCCTTGAGCTCCACCAAAAGTAAAAGCAATTCCAAGTACATGGAAGTTTTAAAATGATAATTTGTGTTTTTTATACTTCACATATTTTTTAAGTCCTGTCCACTTACACCTAGGTCACACCTGCCTCACCTGTGACAACCTCACTGAACTGCTGCAGCTAGCACACCTGTGGTTCCTTGCTGCCACCATTGCTGCAGCACTGCTACTATTGCTGCCTATAAATAATCAGATGTTTGAATTAATTTCATCATAAACCTCATTTATATTTGTTTAGACATAATTTGAAATAGATGGAGAAATTGTCAAAAATATATTTTATCAGTGGTGGGCTGTCAGGGCCAGCAAGGCCTTCTCTGCTGGCCTAAACACTGTCACAATCACTGAATCATATAATATATATATGAATCTATGAATCATATATATATATATATAATATTTTCCTTTAATAATAATGTATTAAATTGTTCTCAATAGTCTCTTCTCTTCATCTCATAGCTTTCCTCCTGGTTGTGCTGCTTCCAATACAGTTTGTTTATGTTAGAGCTTTTATCCAATCAGATTTCAGCCCTTTAACCAATAATATTTTGAGTTTGGAAGACAAGAGGCCTTCCTGCAGGCCTGCCATGATGTCACAGTTTCATGTTGAGTTAGCAAAGCACATCTATAGCTACTAGCGCAAGCTAAAACATGTTAGTGTAGATTTAATAGCTGTTTTTGACCCACAATGGCTGAAGAAGGAGGAAGAGTTCAGTGACTCTGTCGTAGAGGTTATCTGTGCGTCTCAGTTCCAACAATAAGTCCTTTTCTATCACCATGGAGGCTAATGCTGTTGGGTTTTTCACATACGTTTTAACTGAGAACGTCCACTTGACAGAAGCAGTTTTTGTATGTCTACAAATAATCAGCAGTTTCAGTGAGTAAAATACATTTTACCTATATTTTATTGTTTATATCTTTGTCATTTTATTAGTTAATACTGATGCTTCTGCTGGAGATGATGTATGTGGCTCAGCTGTGGCTGCAGACCTATTGAATTGTGTTAATTGGCTTTTTATAGCATTGCTTTAGCAATGGCATTTATTCTGGCTACATGACATACCTGTCTCTGCTGCAAAGTTCTGTTATACTGAGTTTCTGCATATTGTTGATGCTTTCTATAGCCGTGACATCATAATGACGGTATTAAGAGATGGGTTAATTGAGGTAGGACACCAGTGAAGGTTCTGTTGCTGGTGTTTTTCCTGAGAACCGCATGTATCCAAAATATAATAATTTTTTGTTCAAGCTAGCAGTGTGGGTTATTTACAGATCAGTCCTTATCTTGCCTATATTGGCTTCTGCTGCTTTGATTTATACCATACTTTCTTTAATCTGTCTTTCTAAAGTCCACTACCTGTCAGGAAGTCCCCCTTTCACACCACAAACAATCCATAATTCAATCCTAAGGTAACAGGCTGACTGTGTACCACAAGAGCCAGTAGTCACTCAACTCTGCTGATGAGAGTGTGTAAATGTCTTATTGTGCAATGTAGTTTTCAGAAATAAATACTCTCTTATGTTTGCTCGGAGTCAAAACTCCAACAACACTCACAGTGTAAAAAAATAAGTTTATGTGTTCTTATATTTGGGCTAAAGCAGTTTAAAAATTCAACACAAAATAACACTGTGGAAAAGGGAAGCACCCTTTACATGATGAAAAAGTAAACTAAACAACTAAATTACACAAAGTTTTGACAGTGTCACTGAAAAGAGTACTCCACCAATTTAGCATCACACTGAGATTCAGGTGCGTTACTCTTGTAGGGGCTTTTGTGAGATCTGATAGGACACCTCAGGGTTTTTTTTTAAATTTTCAGACTTCAGCCCCAACTGATGCTGACTCAAGTGAGATCACTTGAGGACACACAAGTAGTAAAATTACTGGGGTTCCAGATTTACTGATCCTAATATTTAAAATAACCATACCAATCTATTGTCCTTTGAATGTAGGTTACCTATCATCTTTTCTGCTGATATTTAAAGTCTTTCTTTTGCGTGTGTTTGGACGAATAAATTCCTTATTTGTATATTGACAAGTTTGCTATACTTACACTGGCTCCTCTGGCTCTGATGTCTTCATAGCAGTTTAACCTCAGAGAAATCCTTCTTGTGTTTATAATTAGAGTCATTTTTAGTGCAGAGTTTTGGCAGATGGCAGAGAGGTGAATCTCTATTTGAAGCTGCTGATTCTTGGCCTCAATCTCAGCCATACAGTATTAATCACATCACTGCAAGCCTTTTGTTACTGTGGGTATGTATCTGGAAGGTGAGCACATCTGTTTGTGTGTCCAATGATTACTCATGTTCACACATAAGCTGACACTATATGTGGCTTCACTGACAATAGCATTCATGACTCTGTGTGTACATGCGTGGCTGTGTGTTTAATGATGTTTTATATGTGTGTGTGTGTGGGAGTGGATTTGGCCCTCTCCTTTGTGATTGTGACCTTATTAAAGGTGTTTGTTCTGTCGGATGGCAGAAGCACAGATAAAGCTAAAATGGAAAGCACATGATCTGCACATTATGCACATAATGTATCAAAATATAGTGATTTGTGTGACAATCCCAATCCATGACATTTTGCTGCTTTATGGTATGAGAATGTAATGATAAATATCATTACCATAAGCATGACATAAAATTACCATGAGCTAGTAGCCAAATGCTTCTGAATGGAAGATTTAGTTGTTAATCTGTCAATTCTTTCATGTAAGGGAACATTATAAAAATACCCAATGAGACATCTAAGCTAATGCTGACTTTTAAGCATGAATGAGTTGGTGAAGAAGGTAATTTAAGTTGTCTCTACACTGACTTATTCCAAACTTTTCCTTTATTCTGTAAATCATATTGATAAATTAATATGATATTAGTATAGCAACAGAGGAGTTATTCTGCAAATTAAAAGAGGTAAAGCTGAACTGAAAGCTGATTTTTTTTCTCTTGTACTCCATTCCAAAAACTATAAAACTTTAGTTCCCTACACAGTGTTTTGCCAGTCTAAAAATAGTTTCAGAATCATTCTGACACAGGTTGCATGACTCAGACGGGGTTAAACTGCCAACTGGATTTGAATGTTAGTCACAAGTATGAACATCTTACAAAAGCAGCCTACTTTTGATGTTTGGTGCAAAAACTGTCAATCAACTAAATGAACCAAACACTCTTAAAATCTCCCTTTTCCCCTGGAAAGAAAAGAGGCACCTGTTTTCACTTTACATATTCCACATATGTGCAGTAGTGTTATAGTCCATTGTTTTAAAGGTTAGATGTTTGCAATGGTTTATTTTCATGTACACAGTCCAAACTTTGTAGGATGTGGCAACAACCATGAGGCCCGCCAGGTCTCTATGTTTAGAGAGAGTGATGCAGGTGAGCTGGCCTCTTATAGGGATTCTGTGGTTGGAGCCACAGGCAGCAGTAGGCCAGGTGAGGGTAGGCAGGGTTAGTAGGAGATAGTAGTAGATTTTCCAGGCGTCATTACACAAATTTGTAAGAAACCTGTGACTGGTGTTCCAAAACAAGAAAGCCCCACTAGCATCACAAAACCAGCATTATAAGAAAATATAATTTACACTGATTTCCCAACTTTTTAATTATAGTAGTAATAGTTTTATACAGTACGTCAAAATGCATGAAATGTGTTTACATGTTGAATCGCTGTAAAACACAGGCAGTTGTAGAAGACACACCCACTACTGGGGTAATGGTTAGTATTGCTGGGAATTCACACCAAATGAGAGTTGTCAGCAGTCACATCTGTTCACAAGTCTTCAGAACCAGCTGTCCTGTCAGCAGCACAGCCCATCCTCACCAGAGTGAGTAATTTCAGAAAGGCATTGGACAAAATTAACCCTCAGATGTACTCCATGAAAACATATATAGGAGGAATACTGTATTATCTTTACATATGGATTAATTTATTTTATCACCCCTGCCCAACATAGCTCTATATTGCAAATTATTAAAACGAAATAATTACAACTGGAGGTCTTGATCAATCATAAAAGGAATCAGTGTTTGATACAAAATGGAAGCAGATCTGTTTTGCTCTCTGAGATGAATGAGTGAGGAATTAAAAAAAAAAAAAAAAAACTTCTAAAGACAATGCATCCATTTTAGGTTGATGTACGTTTATAGAAACTGAAAATTTCTCACGACTTCACAACCCTACACTAAACTGAAACGGAATTCAAACGATCAACTCTTCCTTAGACAGCAAAAACATCACTTTCCCTTTGAGAAATTTTCATCAACTCCATAAAATTATGCTCACCCTAATATTTTTAAACCTTCTCTCTGTGGTTATCTCAGGGCTTCATGCCATACACCTCACATGCTGGACGCCCAGAAATGATGGCATGTAACTGAGCCACTGTAATTTGCAGTGATTGACCCAGAGGGCTGGCTATTAGCAATTGTCCGCTGTAATGATAGATCCTTTTAGCATTACAGAGCTGTGCCCGCAACCACTTAACTTGTTATTTATAGATCATGTCAGGCTTGTAATAAACATAAAGCATAAAACTGCAGCTAATGTGCTGCTATTGAAATCTGGACATGAGCAATTTTATGAATTGAAATAATTCACAGGACTGTTCCAGTGGTGCTGGGTACATCGGAAAAGGTTAGCAATGTGTGTGTGTGTGTGTGTGTGTGTGTGTGCATGCGTGTGTAGAGTGTGCAGTAGAGCTGACTTGTTCATTTGCAAGGTGTAAATGTATAGCAGCACAACTACAATGCTGTCAAATGAAGGAATGAAGTGTTCAGTGAATAAATGTAATTTTTTTCAACCAAAAGTATGACCTCCATACACTTCACTTGTATGAGAAGTGCATTACAAGGTAGCCATGTTTGATCCTTGAAACCCTCTTTTCAGATCACCCTGGCTCTTTTTGGTTCAAAGACCTTTTACTGTAATAAAGCTTAGATGGGTGGTATGTGTCCTACAAAATATATTACAAATAACAGCTGAAAATAACATTCATCTGCTCACCTTCAAAAACATAAAATATTCAAAAACATCATTATATTCTTTTTAATTACTATTTTTAACAGCTCAAATAACTTTAAACATAAAATTATGCTTTTTATTTTGGAACTCTGCTGAAGATATTTTGTTTAGTTAAATGTAATCCTGCACTCTGTGAAAAGTAGTAAGTGTTTCAGTGTGTTAACATAGTTGCATTTCACTGTGTGCAAGGATGTTCAGTCACCAAGAGAGCAGAAATAGAAGAGGTTTCTGCCACTGCCACCAAGTCTAGAAGAGGTGATTTGAAAAATGAAATGAATGTTTAAAATACAGTATAACACTGCTTTTTATTTGGACAATGTGTTCACTGTCACTTCAGCTGTGCGTTAACATGAGAGGAACTTGAGCTCTTTGAGCTTGCTGTGGTCTTTCCTCTCAAGGTACCGTCTGAAATAGATATTATGGGCACATGGTGGCAGGAAGAGAGAAGGCGACTGAGGGAGAGAGACTGAGGTTACAACGAAGGGCAAATGTGCTCTCCTTCACAATAAATCATATTTACATTTCAAACCGCACCAGGGGCAGAGTGCAAATAAAAATAGATCAGGACACATCACATACGGAACCTGTCAGAGATTTCAAAAATCATGTGGTAAGTAGAGTTTAAATTAACTAGAATGATTTGTAGAAGAATTCATAAATGGAAACAACAGCTCATTAATTGTATTTATATGATTTTGTAATGTTACAGTTTAATTGTTATTTACACAATCCAATAACAGCTTCTATGACAACATTATTACTGTAGTTTGTGAAGAAAAACTGTATTGGAAACCTACATAATACAATTTGCAACTACAATAATTTCAAAAATGACAATCTGACTGAGTTGACACACTCCAATCACTAGTTTGAGCAAGACTGCAATATTTTTTTTTATCTTTTTAAATTATTTCTTCAGTATCAATAACTTATAAATGCCAAATATTGCTCAAAATACAATACCAGCATAGTTATGCTGTTTAGGCTACATGGGTCATTAATCAAACAAAACAAAACAAACTACATAAAATATTTTTTTCTCAATTTCTGTGTAGTATGAGCTTAAAGTAATGCTACAGAGGAAGAACAAATAATTTAGAAGCTGAAAACAAAATACAAAATGTCTCAACTTTCCATAAGCTTTCTTCAAGATAAGCGTGGCATCCGGTGGACTGTGTATTCAGATCAGTGTATTTTCCAGTGTGCACCGTAAACCTGGTTGTTTGAGCTGTCCACGCTGTCTTGTGTGTCTTGTATTTACTCTGTGTGTATATGAGGCTGTGTTTGTGCACACACGTGCAATCATGTGTCCATGTGTGTGTGTGTGTGTGTGTGTGTGTAAAACTGTAAAACTGCTGCCTTTCCCCACATCTTATTGTTTTCTTGAGCTTCTCAGGGAGAAATCCTCTTGATTCGCCCAGTCCCTGAGGCTAGAGCCCCATACAGAGCAGATGTTCCACTGAAAAGGCCATGAATGTTTAATCATTTGTGTTATTGATGCTGCCTTTTTGTTTGTTAGCAAGTTTGAGCGACTGTTAGGGTCTTATGTCTCTATTTTTGCATGTCATGCATCTGTCTGTGCATGAGTGTGTCTTTGGCAAAGAGAGATCTAAATTCACAAACATCAGTCTTTTTTCTTTCTTTCTCTCTCTCTCCCTCTCTCTCTTTTTAACCTCAAATGCCCACCAATGCATGAATAATGAAGTCTATTGAAAATGTTATTCAGGATCATTAATGAGTTTGCTGTGTCAAATATCACATCAATGCACTCCCATAAAACAAGACAATCTTTTTTTCTTTTTTTAAACAGAAAGTTAAACCCTACTTTCCCCTAATCATGGATGAACAAACTGGGCTCTGTCTCTAAAAACTGTGATTTGTTGGACTTAAATCTGCTGTTTTAGTATTTGAGCTGACAGCCAGATTTGATCATAATTAGACAGCATGCCGTGGGCTTTGATTGGCACAGTAATTGGATTGTCATTGGGGCTGAAAAGCTATTATCTTTGGATCATGCCCCATGAAATTTGTTGGAAAAACTTCTGTGGCCGTCATTAAGTCGGCCATCTTGGGGGCCTCCACAAATGAGCTTTTTTTCAGTGAAGGAAGAGAAAGCGAGAAGAAGTGAGGAGGGAGAAAAAAAAGAAAAGGTACCTGTGCACCGTTGGGACCCTTAGATCCTTTGAATCGCAGCAACGACAATCTGGGCCCTATTGATTAATGATATTAGCATAGCAGGTAGCGCTAAGTTGAAAAGTGGCGTGCTGGGTTATTGCCCATCGCTCTCGCCCACTTGCCAGTAATGGGGCTGGGTGGGGTGAGGGGGTTGGGTGAGGGTTGGGGGTGCAGAAAGTGAAGGAATGGAATAATGAGAAAGAGTTGACTCTGCAAGGAGTGCGAGGGAGGGGAGGAAAGAGAGGAAAAGGGAAAACTGCAGGGTGGCTTTTCATTTGCAATTGTTTATGTAAAGTATGCCCATTTTAGGGAAATAAGTAGCACTATGAGGTAAAGAAAATTAGAATAGAAATGTGAGATGTGAAATGGGTAACATTCCTCAAGGCGGTTAGACAATTAAATAAATTTAGACACTTCTGAAAGCAGCAAATACACCAGCAAAGATATCTGACTCCCAGTTTTTGTCTTTCGTTGTACTCATAGGGTAATGGACATCAGATTGTATCATATTCAGATTCTGCTGTGGTCAACAGCAATATGTAGCAATTGTGCATGAATGTGATTCTCAAAGTTCTAAAAAGCTCTCATAGTAAGGCACCACTTTCCAATTTTGGAAATAAATTGTTTAAATATTCATGTTCAATAAGAATACTCATATCAAAAATCTAATAAGCCAGATATCTGAAGAGAGAATTACTTTAACCTGCTTATTACTATCTCTGGTATCTGGTATCTGCTTTAAATATGCAAATTGTGCAGCTTTGAAATTTGAAACAACACAAACAATGTTAAGTTTGGGTTAGTGCTCTGTGGCCAGCGACTATATGGCCCAAGCTAATGTGTGGTAAGAGCGAGCATCCATTAGTTATAATTTAGCATGGGTTAAAATTACATGAAAACAAACAATGAGCCGTCAACACAATTAGTGTAGTAATGGAATCTTACCATCTAAGACTAAGTGTTTTCTTTTTGAATCAGTTAACAACTGACAGTGTCTAATATTAGCTAGCTTACAATGTTGGGTGGTCAACAGTGACATTAGCTTTATGCTGCAGCTGTTCCTAATTCCATAATAACTTGTTTAGGACTCATAACACAGAGTTTAGGACTAAAACTTGATATTGTCTTAACTTGGGATTTGATGACTTTAAAGTAATATCTCTGTTATCTCTATTTTTAACAGTATAAAGGAAGAACATGGTTACTAAAACCAACAATAACATACAAAGAAAAATACTTAAATATACCTTCACGTTTCAGGGCTTGTGTGTGTGTGTGTGTGTGTGTCGTGCGCGTGCACACGTGTATCCATGTGCACTTCTGTCTCCATGCCTCAGGCAAATGGCTGCCAAATTGACATTCCCATCCCTCAAGGCCAATTCCACTGCTGTAAACCCTCCAGGGGCCAAGAGGTGACAACATGGCAACACTATACACTGTTCCCACACAGAAAAATGATGACATTAATATACTTGAATACAACATTGTGTCATGCATTAGGGAGCATTCTGTTACGCTGCTTCTTACATAAAACTTAAGGGAAGTGTGTGTGTGTGTGTGTGTGTGTTGCAAATGTATTACCTCTGGCTTATGATATAGGCCCAGGCTTTCTGCAGACAATAACAGCACATTTTGCATATGTGGATGCATGGTTTATTCAAGATAATGAATGTAGTTTTACATCATATCTGAAAGGTGTAATATAGTAGGAAAATGTTTTGTTCTGCTGATAGCAGCTCTCTGTGTGTGTCCTCTTTCGTTGTGTGAGTGGGTAAAAGTTTCCATGCAGGCACTGTTGATCATGGCCTATTGAGTGTCGTCTGATTTGCATTCAGTGGACGGATCATTATTCATAACATTTGATGTCCACAAAAAACACATTAGACCTCTCTGTTTAGATGTCGAGTGGTGTTTGTCATGACCAACCAGAAATAGTCTGTGCACCCAAATAGTCAGAATGTAAATTGATATATAAGAAAATGCCCCATTAACTTTTTCATTAATGGTCATAATGCATTCTGAGTGTCATCCGTTGGGGCGGTGTGCTTCCCTGAGTGTGGCCATGCATATATGTGTGTGGCACACACGTACACAGGATAGAGTCACACAAACATGTTCAAACACATGCATGCAAATACAAAAATGGACAGGAAATACATTGATAGAGAATAATCCACACACACACAAACATTAATCCATACACACATTCCTATGATAACGAAATTCATATATATATATATATACACGCATTGAGTAGTATTTCAACTTAAAAACGTATATATCTTTTAATGCTGTTTTCCTTTAATTTGATGGTTTTGAACCTTCACCATTTCATACTGTAAGATGTATTTACAGCTGGGGCTTGTATCAGCTTTATTTTCCATCACTTCCACCACATGCATACATACTCTACTGTACTGTGCATAGTGTCAGGTTTTCTGGCACTAAGGCTGGTATAGTCATCGTTGTGCAGATGGTATATAAGTATACAAATGGAAATTCTATCTTCATCTTCATCATGTTCCTCATTTTTTGAATATGTATTTGCAATGTCAATGTCATAAAGACACTGAGGTCACATCCTGTGTATTGTTCACATCTGACATATTATCACCATACTAAGCTGATATGTCTAACATTAGCAAGCTGACGCCTATTTACTCATCTACTAGACACAAAGCAACATTAGCATTCATTTGGAATCTTGCGTGCAGAAACTGACTAAAGTAACATTCACTCCTTTCAGCTCTGTTTTGCTCTCCACCATCTTCTTTAAAAAATACCTTGCACTGCTAAATGTTCCACTGAGTTCACCAGCTTAGTTGTTAATTTTGTCTGTCTGCTGCTTGGTGCAGGACAAATAGTGCCCAGTAGATTTATCAGAGTTCAGTTTCACTGAAAACAGCAGTGTGGTGATATTTCTCTCAGAGTTTGTCACTATAAGCAACATATTTCATTTCACACACACCATTTGAGTCATTGTTAATAGTATAGTTTTAAATGTGACTCTTCTAAAAGTGAAGAAAAGTCTGAGACAGCAATCAATTTAGAAGTTAGTGACAGAAAATTTACAGAATATATAACTGAGCAGTTAATTAGAAAACAACCCCACAAAAATATGAAAATGTGGCCGAAATTACCCCAATCTCTTCAACTTTAAATACCTCCCACCTGTGTTTCCCTTTTTACATTTGTCTCTCCACACACATGCTTACAGTGTGTACACGCAAACACACCAATACCCCCACCAGCAGTCACTGCAAGAATTAATGTGTCTATTGTTCGGCCAGCACGCCAAGCACTTATCCCTGAGTGTTTGCAGGCTGCTGAAGGGAAAGAATTAAAGGTGAGTGTGCGTGTAGAGCATTCACACGCATATACACACATACAAAGGTCGCTAGGCTGCAAAACCATGGCAACATTTACAAGATCAAGCATGAGTGGCATCTCTGAGAGTTCACGTTACTCTACGGGTTTGTGAACATATTAAAATATGGAGACTGTAGGTTACTTAACACAATAATTAAGTTGGCCATGGAGCACAGACAAACAATAGTGGAGATAATACAGAAGGACCCACTGCACACTCAGAGCCACTGATGCTTTACATGTTAGACAAAGTTATTCTCCAGTCAGTTATTGCATGCGACACAGAATCATGGGAAAAATGAAACAATCCGAGTACTAGGAGCACTGTTTGAAAAAACTTTTTTTTTTAAAGAAAAGTTTCTTAACGTTAAGAGAAGTTTTATTTTGAGAGAAAAGTAAACAAAATATTTCAACTTTATTTCTGAATACTACTACATTTCAAGATGATATTTCACTCTTTTTTATATGCTGAGTTTAAGACGCTCTGTATATCAATACATTATCAAACAGTATAATCATTTTGCATCTTCATTATCTTGTTTTTATCTTGTGATTGGTTTATCAGGAAATTAGTGAGACAAATATTCATCATTAAGTTGTTATCAAACAAAGCATCAATTTTCTCAACATATTTTATAATGATTTTTTAAGGTGATTTTAAATCTTGATAGGAACAGCTGGATTCAGTGATGAGCATTGTTCCCTTTTTCTCTGACATCTACTTTGAATAGAAAAATAAAAAATGAGAAGGCTTCCACATTTCCATCTCTGCGCTTGTTTACCCAATCCCCTTTACTCTTCCTATTAAATTTAATGTTGAGGAGCGAAGACACAAACAGAACAGAAAAGTGCAACAAATAATGTGGACATTTCATGCGTAAGCTGCGAATTGAGCGATGTATTAATGGGGGGAAATTATTGTGCATTCAATTACGGCACAATGCCTTCCAGAGATGTTTGTGTGATTTGGCCGCTGCCTGCCATGGCGGGGGGCCCCCCCTGACTGATGAGCGCCCTAATCTGCTAATCTCACCAATGGGTGTGGAGGGGGGTTGGAGGGGGTATTTATCTGATGAGCCAAGCACCTCGACTCGCAGCCCGCTAACGGTGGCCAATAAAATTAAAGAGCTGGTGCGTGCCCGGGTGGTGGAGGAAGACGAAAGAGGAAATCAGAGATAGATAAACAAATAGAATCATAAAAAGGCAGGGCGCTGGTGAAGTGGTAATTCAGTGGGAGTTCATTAGGGGAGAGATGGAGGAATGAGGAGTGGAGGGCTAAACTGTGGATGACATTACCTCTAATGTGGCTCCCCTGCAGAGTTTGTGATAGGGTGGCCGTTCCAGGCGAAAATAGGGTTTTTAGCATGACGCCACGCTCACAAAGACAAACTCCGACTAAATAGGATTTTTTTTTCTTAAGCATTGTACTATTTTAGTGTGGAAAACATCTCTAAATGGGGTTCTCAAATGTGTTCAGGCATACGGCCAAGTTGAGACAACATGGACAAATTAGTTTTGTGGTGTGGCAAATTTGCATGGCGCTTCAGGGTTTTGAGCAGTAAGCCTAAAGCAACTTTTTTTGCTAAAAAAAAGACCAGACCACCCATCAGTTACATTCCATCAAATGTACCATCTGATATGAAACATCATTTAATCTCTTAAAGGGTTGCTTCACCCAATTTACAAAATAATATTTTTTTCTTTCTATGTCTGCTTGTACCTATCCATGCAGACAGATTTGAAATATCTGTCTTGAAAGTTCTGCCTCTGCCCTGATAAAATGGTTGAGAATGAAAGTTTGTCTGTGGTGCTCACAACACTGGAAAAGTATTTCTATGGAGCTCCACAGACTGCATCCTTCTCCATCCAATGTTCTGTCCTGTACCAGTCATCTGATCTGATCATTTATTCAAAATGCTGTAGCATAAATCTCTGATATTCAATTCAATACAATTTGGAAATCTTTGGAAACTTCAGTGAAGTGTAAATTCTCTTTACTATGATTTTATTCATTCTAGGCTGTTCCAGCATTATGTGCGTAGGTACTTGTTGTAGTTGTAACACGTACATGTACTTGTAGTTGGACCAAAAAAAAAAAAAAAAGTAGCAAAAATGACTCTCAGCAGTCAGCAGCTATCAGCATACTCACACACAGTTCAGAGGGTGGTATTGATACAGACATTTAAGTAAACAAAGATCTCAAGCTAAAATTATTTTGAGTGAAGTGGGTTTATATGATTGTACATGATAGTGAGAGCATATGATTGTATAAGCACAGTATACACAGCCTGCTAGGACTTGTGTATGAAAGGACATTCTGTTGATGTTATAGCAAATAAATCCACATATTTATTAAATATATCTTATCTAAATATATGTCTGATAAAAAGAAAGAAAGGAAAAAAATATATATAATTAAAATATATTTTCCTGACTTTTCTCACACAACACCTGTAAAAATCATTCAAATAAATTACGCGAGGGCTGCTTATAAAGCATGTCTTGCTTCATTTTAAGCTGAAAACAAAAACTGCACTGAAAAATTATCCATAAAGTAAAAAGCATGCTGTGTCAGTCTGTTAAAAGGCAGCACCTCCCAGTTTAGTGAAGGATCTTTGTATCCTCTTTCATAGTTTTTAAATAGTCACCATGGGGATTACAAGTGAAAGAAGTGTTCCTATCAATGATATCTGTCACTGTTGTCCACTGTCTACCTCTGGATGTCTTTGGGAGACGTCACTTCGACTGTAAACAAATTTGTGTTGCTCTTAGCGATCTGGCAGATTTGCTGTCTGGTAGAGCATATTTAGCAGATGAAACGTGTTGTTGCGACAAGCATGATAGAACACATACGTCGCTGAGGGCTATCCTCCCTGTTCCCCTGTTGTGGCTACATAAGCAACTGATTATGATTCACTTTTCAGAGAGAGAGAGTGCGGTGACGAATGTGGCGGCTGTTGTTTTTTGTGTGAGCTGCTTGATATCTCATGGCGCTTTAATGTTGCCTGGAGCTCTAAATGTGTGTGTGTCTGTGTGTGTGTGTGTGTGTCTTTGTGTGTGTGTGTGTGAGAGAGAGAGAGAGAGAGTGAGTGTGTGTGTGTGTGTAAAAAGAGTTCCTTATTCCTTTCTTTCTCTCCATTATGGCATTCTTATTTTTCAACCTGGCATTTCCACTCTTCTTTTCCTTTCTCCTTTTCCTCTCTTTTCCACTCCTCTCCTCTCCTCTACCTGACTGTTATCCAGCACTTTAGAGTAGATGTAATTGCTCAGACAGAACAGGCGTTCAGAGCACTGTAGTAAATGCTGCTCCATGTCGGTGGCTGACTTAATGAACAGCAGGGCTCGCAGCCCTCTGGCACCACTTAAACTTTAAAACGTCTATTATTGAGGTATGAGGGGGAAAAAAAACAGAGTGACCAGCACTGACCCTGCTCTTATCCGTCGCTTTTTATATCTCTAGTCATGGGGGTGGAGGAGTTGATGTTGTTGAACATACAGGTGCTGCATGTAGAGTTTTTAAACTTCACTGTATCATCGTCAAATTAATTTGTGATAACTTGGTTTGAAGTGCAGCAAATGAGAATACATCTTTTTTTCCCTCTATGTCTCAGTCAGGCTCACTCTGGTTTAAAGTTAGCCTCCTGTCCTTTCTTCTACTATCTTAGTTTTTACTTCAGAAGATAAACATGTTGAAAATAACCAGCATCGAGGCCTGAGGCAAAATTGAGTTCTGGGCCCCTACTAAACCCCTGGCCATCTCTGTTTGCATTGTACATGTGTCACACAGTAGATGACACATAGCCGGTTTGCATTCGGAAAGTATTCAGACCACTTCACTTTTTTTTTCACATTTTGTAATGTTGCAGGCTTGTGCTAAAATCATTTCAATAATTATTACCTCATCAATCTACTCTGAATTTCCCAAAGTGAAAACAGAATTTTCAAAATATTTGCAAATTTAAAAAAAAAAGAAAAAAAACCTGAATGCCACACTGACATAAATATTCAAACTATTTGTTATGACACTTGAAATGCAGCTCAGGTTCCTCTGATTTCTCCTGATCATCTTTGAGATGACCCTGATTGGAGTCCACCTGTGGCAAATTTAATTGATTTGATTTGACAAGATTTGAAAAAGCACACACCTGTTTGTATATGGTGTCCCAGCTGACAATGTGTATGCTTTGGTAAGAAAGCTGGCTATGAAACTGATGATGAAGCCAGACCTAAGTAAGTGCTAAAGGGTAGTAAAGGGTCTGAATACTTATGATAACATGATATTTCATTTTTCCCCCTTAAATAAATTTGCAGAATTCCTAAAATTCTTTTTTCACTTTGTCTTTATGGGGTACTGAGCCTAGAATGGTAAGGGAAAATTAATTTTAATTGTTTTAACATATGGAGTCCCTGAAACCTACTAGTACTCCTAATTAAGTTTATAGTGAATTTACAGTGAATCAAATTGCAAAGAAGTTTGGCTGGTTTAGCTTTTAAAGACCTGGTAAATGATTCAGTCTCTACTATGATTGGCCTACTTGATGACATAATTTTCTGTCAAAGACAGAACACTTTTGTTATTTGAAATATGTAGTTCCTGTGTTTTTTCTTTCTCTATGTTTCTTGGGCAGGACTTAGTTGGAAAAATGTGAAGCCACATACTTCTTCACCAGTCAGGATTTAGCAACATTTTAATCAGAATCCAGTTATCTCCTTGAAGAAGCAAATTAGCCCACTTTCAACCATTAAAAATAATACCTCCAGATGTTTTTTGTTTGTTTGTTGATTGTATGTTTTTTAACATAAAATTTTTTAACATTGTTATTTATGTGGTCATCAGTGTTTAATGGTGTCAAGAAATACACTGATTTGAATCCAAAATTTCAGGGGATTTAGAGAAATCTGTTCTATTGGGCAGAGTTTACTTTAAATGATCTACAGTAGTAAAGGCAGAAATAGTGTGACATTGTTGCAGTAACACAAAACCTCTTATGTAAAAGGTTGGAGTGGATTGCTTGTGTTTGCAAAGCTTGTGACTTTGATTCTGGGGACCAGAGTTCTTATCCCTTAACCAAGTAATTCTGCTTGCCTAAATTTATCAGATCGCAATAATCCCCCAGCTTCAAAATGGAACTGTAGTTTTTGGCTCCTTGTTGAAGGCTAATAGATGCTGCCTATCCTTGTAGTGAGCTTAAAGTCTTCTAAAGTTTACCTTCTCCTTAAGTAAAAACACATTAAACATCCAGTGATCTTACAAAGGTACATATTGCAACTACAAAAGAAAAATAAATAAAAGTGCTGGACCTACATTAAACTATTGCCATCCTTTGGATAGTTTGTACTGGGTGTAAATACAACATATACAGATAAAGTCAGAGTTAGCTTAATGCTAACCCCTCTCTCTCTTTTCCTCTATCTTTCCTTCTCTGGGAATACAAATTTAAAAGGCCATTATACTCCATCACCTCCACCATGCACAGTGTCACTGCCATCACTGCAGTGTCAAGTGTTTTATTTCTGTATTAGAGGGGGAGAGATAAGTGTGTGTGTGTGTGTGTGTGTGTGTGTGTGTGAGAGAGAGAGAGAGAGAGAGAGAGAGAGAGAGAGAGAGAGAAAGAGCAAACATATGCCTAATGCTCTACCCACTGTATGTGTGTCTGTCTGTGAGTGAAAATATACTGTACAAGAGGTTAGCTGTGAGTGTGAGTGGGCCTTGCTCTGCTCTGGACTCACTTATCTCTCTTGCTGTGTAATGGATCCTACTGGATATTTGCATAAGGTATGGAGGTGATGTCATTTGGTCCTCAGAGCTGCATTTCAATGATGGTTGACTGTTAGAGTAGTGGACATACTCTGAACAAGCTGCCACTTCAGTTCTCTCTGTTCAAACTGCAAACTTTGAGTAAACTTTTATTCAGGACATCGACTGGATTGAAAGTGGTACAAAGTATAAGTCCAGGCATTCAAATTTTGCTTTTATAGTTTTGGCCATTATTCATTTGTATTAGATACAACACCTTTGTATGTGGTGTGATGAATATGAAAATGGTGTAAATCATGTTCGCTGTCACCAGATCTCAACCTACTGGAACACCCATGGGAGATTTTGGACCAATGTGTTAGACAACACTCTCTGCCACTCTAAAAACACCAAACTCATGAATATCTTTTGTTCTTCTATTCTGTGAAGAGCAGCTCAGGTCATATACTACCTTCTGATCTTTTCAGAGTTTGTGGTTTCCAGTGTCAGTGTCACTGTTCAAATGTCAGCAAGGTGGATAAACTTTCATAAATGTGTGAAATAATCCAGTCTACACATGGTCACATCCAATCTGTTTAATTTTACTCACAGTATATGGAGCTCTCTCACAAGATCTTCCCTGGAGGATACTGAGCTTCCTCTAGGTACCTCAACAACACTTCCCTCACTAATAGCTGTTGTCTTAATACCAAAGTCGGGTATTTTTCAGGTTAAGTTTGGGGTGGTGACGCTGGGCAGAGATATTAATCTCACCAGCAACATCGCCGTGGTGGTAATAAAGGATGCCCAGCGTTATTTGTATCCTCGCATGTCGAGTGTTTTGTCAAAAGAAGGCGAGTTTTGCTTGCCTGGTAGATTTGTGTTCTCCCCTGGGAGCCATGGCCCAGTAACAGACAGCAGTTGCTCGACATAATTAGACCGGGAAGGTCCTTGTAAACTCATTAATATCTTGCCCAGGCTGAAATGGCTGGCTCGCCGGTGGTTCCTTGGCACAGAACATTGAGCATTTTTTTTGCGGAACAAGAAAGATAAAAGGAGGATATGGAGTAAAAGTTGCAAGATAAAGATATGGTTTGAAGTAAACAATTGGTTAGGAAGGCCTAAAGGGTGTCTGAGTTCAAGAGCTGGTTTGTAAAGGAATTTAAGAGATGACTGCGTTACACAGTCTTTAAAGAAGAACACTGCTTAATTGTTATATTCATTTCTATTATTCCTCTGACCTGAGACAGTCTTGTCAGCAGTTTTAAACAGGAATGCTATCCACAGTTCATGTGTGTGTGTATGTATACACTACCGCCCAAAAGTTGGGATCACTTGGCAATTTTCTTGTTTTCCATCGCACACACATGAGATTAGTCTGAATAGGAAATATAGCAAATGAACAGGACATGCTGACATTGTCAGAGTTAGAAATAATGATTTTAATGGAAATGATGAATGTGTTCTTCAAACTTTGCCTTCATGAAAACAAACAAACAAACAAAAACACCTTTTGCAGCCTGGCAGACCTTAGGCATTCTAGCTGTCAATTTTTCAAGGTAATCTGATGAGATTTCACCCCATGCTTCAGGTCAAGCTGCTCCCACAACAGCTCAATAGGGTTCAGATCTGGAGACTGTGCTGGCCACTCCATTACAGTCAGAATTCTGGCTGACTGCTTATTGTTTAAATATTGCTGACACATTTTGGAGGTGTGTTTTGGGTCATTATCCTGTTGTAGGATGAAATTGGCCCCAATTAAGTGCTGTCCATAGGGTATGGCATGGTGTTGCAAAATCTTGTGATACCTTTCCTTCCTCAAGGTCCCTTCCATTCTATACAAATCTCCTATTTTACCACCTCCAAATTACCCCTAGACCATTAGCTGCCTCCACCATGTTTGACTGATGGTATTAAGCACTGTTCTTGCATCTTTTCATTTGTTCTGCATCTCACAAATGTTCTTCTGTTTGATCCGAAGACCTCAAACTTGGACTCATCTGTCCACAACACCTTTCTCCAGTCTTCCAGTGTCCAATGTCTGTGCTCTTTTGGCCATTTCACGCTTTTCTTTTTATTGGCCAGTCTGAAATATGGCTTTTTCTTGGCAAATTCTGCCATAAATTCTAGCATCCTCTTCACTGTTGATGCTAACACTGGTGTTTGATGGGTACTCTTTAGTGCAGCTGCCAGTTGACGACCTGTGAGGCATCTTTGTCTTAAACTACACACTCTCAGATATTTGTCTTCTTGCACGGTTGTGCATAGGGGCCTCCCACTTTTTCTGTCCTTGTTAGAGTCAGTTTGTGCTGCTTTCTGAAGGGAGTAGTTTACAGAATGGTAAGAGACATTGAATAGCCTTCCTTTCTAAGCACAACAATAGACTGATGGGTCTCTAAAGAAAGTTCTTTCTTTCTGGCCATTTTGAATCTGTAAACAAACAAACAACTGCTGATGCTTCAGATACTAAACTAACCTAAAGAATGCTATGCTCAACAGTTTCAGCTGTACAACACAACTGCAAAAGGGTTTTCTAATAATCTATATATATCATATATATATATATATATATATATATATATATATATATATATATATATATATATATATATATATATATTTTTTTTTTTTTTTTTTCGGTGCTAAAACACCTTTATTTTTCAGGGACATTTTTCAGGTGGATTATACATCAAAATTTAGATGTAGATGTAATCTGAACAGAACATGTTTTTCTGTGGTATGCAGTGTAGTGCAAAAAAGCTAATGTTACATCCTTTATTGTTTTAGAGTTTCCTGTTTTGATCAGGTGACTGACAAGCACCAGTAGCATGGGCTGAGCCCATATAAACATGGCATTTCTTCAGCTCTTGCTCTCTCTGCTTTAGCATCACCTTTGTGGTGTTTGGTATGTGTTTTTCATTCATTTACTCATCCATGTCAATACACCTCTACTCTGGTGTTGTGTCCATTGTTATGTTCAGTGTTCAAACCCACTGTAAAATGTGCATGAGGGCTTTTCGGGGATCTAAACCTAGTCCTTTAGCTTGAGATTAGTGAGGTCATTTATGTATCTATTATGCCTTAAAAAAAAAAAAAAAAAAAACTTTCCCAGTTGAGTGAGCCAAGAAGGAGCTGCACCTCTTTATTTTTGTGTGGTAGCCTTGGGATGGCCCCTGGCATGCTTGGATACATCACTGAACATAAACATGTAAAGTAAGGTAGCTGATTATGTGGCAGGATCTTACACAAATTAAACCCTGCTGGTAACCTAGAGGGACTTTTTATACTACCCACAACAGACTACACTACAGTGTACATATGCGATTTTGTTATTCACAGTAGCATGAGTATGAGCATGAGCATGAATTTTGAATTGTCATCATGGTGTTTGAGGTTTGTTAAAGACCCTGATGCTGTGCAACTCTAGACTATAGACTGAGGCAAAAGAAAGAGGGCAGGCAGCATGAACTAGGATGTGAGAAGCTGAGAGGGAACTGAAGGATATGGAGTTTAAGGCTCTAGCAGGAAGTGCAACCACTGAAAGATAAGTTACTTCTAGCAGTGCTAAATTTGATGTTGGTAAAACATGTGGTCCCTTA
Source organism: Lates calcarifer (assembly GCF_001640805.2). Taxonomy (NCBI): domain Eukaryota; kingdom Metazoa; phylum Chordata; class Actinopteri; family Centropomidae; genus Lates; species Lates calcarifer. The sequence continues at coordinate 24,517,336 of NC_066848.1, read as the reverse complement.
TTCAATGAGAAAAACGTTGAAAAGTGTTTTTCACACTAGGAAAGTATGGCAATGGCTAAAGCACTGCTGGACTTTACTAATGCATCGTGCTCTAGCTGGCAAAGCTTGGGAGACATATTCATCACTGACTGGGAGGACCAAGTGGCATCTCAGAGGGCCAATCCTTCCTTAGCTAAATGTTTTGCAGCTGCAGTCTAAACAGGACCTTTCAGCTGTCAATGTTGTTTTTTTGCCTGGAAGGTGGTGTGCCTAAGTGAGACTGCTATTCATGATGGTCCTGATTTAAACTCCACTTATTAAGTTGTTACTCCTCCTGCATACAGCTTGCACATACTGAACTTAGATCATGACAGTGCTTTGTCTGCTCACTTGGGGATTGCTAAGAGTTACACTTAAAGACTTACACATTTTTCATAGGCTGGTTTAAAGTCAGATGTTGGCGAAAGTTGTCATACTTGCCATGTGTGTCATTTAAATGGCAAACCTAACCAGATTCCTCCTACCCCACAACAGCCAGTTGTGTCACTAGGGGAACCATTTGTTAAGTCAAAACCTGGTCATCAGTATCTTTTCAAGATATTCAAACATTTGCTTGAGGTTAGAGCTGTGAAGCATTAGGTTTAGGAGAGTGGGATGAAGGCATAGCTCTTTTACTGTTTGTTATCCATGAAATCATGCTTGGATCATTGGTTCAGTCCTTTTGAGTTGTGTTTGGCCACAAAGTCAGAGCTCCATTTAAACTGCTGCGTGAACAGCTGATTGGAATTTTTCTGTCTAAAGCCTATGGTGCTTGAATATTTAAGCTCCTTTCTCAAAGGAGCTCTGTCATGCCTGTGAAGTAGCCAGAGAGGCTACTGGCAAGTACCTTTGACACAGAGAGCCTCTGACATATCCACCTTTGTTCTTTCAGACAACTTCTAACAGTACACCGTCATATACATTTTATGCATATACCTATTTGAATGATGTCATAGTGTACTCACTTGACTGTGAGAGTCATTGGATGGTCAATGGACATTCTTGAGACAGAGAGATAAGTACTATGTTTAATCTAGACTGGTGACCAGGCTGTCTATCTTGCATGTGGTAACCATACAGAAAATATACTGTATAATGCTTCTCCTCCAGATGGAGGAGATGGTAGCTTTAAAAAACGAGTAACACATACATTTAAGCAAGCATTTAAAAATGCATGACATACATTTAAGAACAAACAGCTGCTCAATTGTGATAGCAGGAAGACCATCAGACCACCACAGCCAGCTCTACTAACTAAATTTAACCTTAACATTTGCAGTTATACTGGTAGTTTTGCTTTCTAAAGCTAATAGTAGGTGTTTTGAGCTAGGTGATTTGACTTTTAATTCGACTCAAGAACAAGTCAAGCTCCAGGAGGGGTGAGTGTACTGGCTGTGGTGATGGTGGACCTGCAGCCCTTTGCTCAGAAAATCCATTGCAAATATATGGTGTATACACAACACCTGTTTCAGAGAGCAATCAGACTCCGTCACTTTTTGCACAATTTATTGTGTTGTAGATTTAATTTTAAATGGATTGCCCATCAATCTACACTGAAAAATGTGTAAAGTTAAAGTGAAAACATGATTTTTGAACTTAATGCATATTTATTAAAAAGAAATCCTTTATTTACAGAATTACTCAGACCTTTGCTGTGACAGTCCAGATTGTGGTCAGATGCATCCTCTTTGTTTTAATTTTCCTTGAGATGTGTCTAGAACTTGACTGGAGTCTACCATGGAAAACTGCATTGATAGGTCATGAAAGAAACCATGAGAGAAACACCTGTGTATATAAGGTCCCACTGCATGTCAGGGCAAAAACCAAAGGAAATTTTTGTTTAGGTTTAGGGAAAGATTGTGGGTTTAGTTGAATGTGATTAAATCTGTTGCGTCTCAAGCTTTAAGTCTGCTGGCCTTTTCTGTATTAGGCCAGGATCCAAGACCATGATCCTTCCCTTACTTTAGCCAAGTGTTGCCAGTGCCTAAACATAACTCACAACGAAATAAGGATCTCAATGAACATTTTACTCATACATTCAGTATCAGCAAATTGTGATATGTTAACAACATTCCCTCATTATCCATCCATCCATTACCTATACCTTACCATACCTACTGCGGGGGGGTGGGGGGGTTGGAGCCTATCCCAGTTGACACTGGGCAAAGGCGGGGTACACCCTTTACAGATCGTCAGTCCATCGCAGGGCCAACATATACATAACAACCATTCACACTCACTCACTCACTCCACACAGAAAAGCCAGAACTTTCTTGCTGCAAGGCAACAGTGCTAACCACTGCACCACCATGCTGCCCTTCCCTCATTATGTTAAAAGAAACATTATTTTTCCTTTGAAACATACTTCCTGTTGTGAATTAGCTTAATGTTAATATCATTTATATATTTCAGGGTTGAATGGACACGTTATCATTAACAAACACCCAGGCCTACATGTAGGAAAAAAGTTTCAAAATGTAAAAAATATAACAGTGTCTAATGATAAATTAATTAATACGTAGGTTAAATACTGATAGCAATGCTAACATGTCACAACTGGCTCTGACCAATCAGTTTCTAACAATGATTTCAGACCAGTCCTTATTACACATTCACCTAGTAGATACTGTTTAATTTTACAGGGTCACATACAAAAGTGACTGGAAAACAACCTGCCAAGGAAATACATGTAGCCATTCCACAATGACTCAATATTAGATTAAATTACATGTTATGATTGCCTTTGTTTGTAATGTATGGCTTCAATCAGTGGGACAGTGAATGCAGCAATAGTCAAACTAATCATTCTAATATATTTTTCATTGTGCTGTGTGAAATAATCTTGATATTAAAACATCATATGTCACTTTTCATTTGATCTAGATGCATCTAAGCATTGGGCAAGCAGTCAAATTACTGTAATTACATAATTAGCATGAAGGCCATAACTTCTGGACACCAACCACATGCTTTTCAGTGTCTCCTCCACATAGTGATCTATGATGACACACCCTCATTTATACTACAGTTTGGAAAAATATTTCCAGTGATTGGAACTAAAACTATAGCTAAACTAGGACAGTGGAGGAAAGGCCAGCTTGTGGATCGACCCAGAATGCCCTGGTGTTCCTCCCTACGCACAGTTAAGTCCCTTGACTACACCTACGCACTTTGTGACCTCTCTGCTCAGTGGACATCATCAGGCAGATTAAAATCAGTTAATGTACTTGGGGCTAGTTGACTCTCTCTCTCTCTCTCTCTCTCTCTCTCTCACTCACTCTCTCTCTCTCTCTCACACACACACACCAGCCATTTGTCACTCACTTTTTAAAATTAATACCCATTGTTTTTGCTAAGCAGAGGATGTCCCAGAGGCTGCCTCACAGGGTTGTGTGTGTAGTGTGTGTGTATGAGCTGCACATTAGATTCACTGAAGAGAAGGTTTCAGTGGATTACTACAGCCCCAAAGTGCTGTGCCCTTTCATTAACCTTGCGTTTTAGTCGTCTCATTTAATACAAAACAAATTTCTAATCTGCAGCCTGCTAAACAATTCTGCAGCTCATTCTGTGGCTTTGTGTATAAGTGTGTATGTGTGTGTGTGTTACTGTTAGTCTTATTGCCTTGGGTTCCCTCTGCCTAGCCCCCTAATTACTCCCCGAAACAGGCAGCCTGGCTCCTCCTATGTGCTATCATCATTTTAAATTTATTTTGATTGATTTGTGTCAGCTTTAACTATGCTTTGGGCTGAGGTCGATAAATAAAGATCAATACTTTAATGTTTTCCTCTGAACCTTTATTAAAAAATAGATTGGCTATAAAGAGGGCTGAATTACGAGGAGGAGTGCCTACTTCCAATGCATGTCAACTGGAATCTAATTGAACAACACAGAACCAATGGAGATTAGTCCAGGGAATGTGAGCTGCAGGAGGCCCCGAGTGTTAGAGAGAGAGGAGAGAGTAGGAATGAGGAATTGATGCCGGGAGGTGAAAGAGAGAAAAAAGAAAAGCAGGCGAGTTGTTGGGTCTAGCTGAGAACAACTTGAGATGTGCTTCTCCTCTGATTTCTTCATATTCATTTAAGGAAAGCGATTGCACTGTGGGCAGTGGTCACTCTTCCACTGCTTTATAACATTCAAGGATTTGCTTTTGTGCATGAATAATAAGATTAGTTATTAGGGAAGCTTTCAGCATAGTAAACATAGTGTTATTTGTTGACTGAGACATGTGTAACAAATTATAGGATAAATAAGTGGAGAAACACAATAAATGCATATCAAAATCATGTCAGTCATAAGCTGTGGCCTAGATCTGATCAATATCACCTTAAATCAGTATCAAGACTGATTGTTAATTTGGTAACAAGAGTTAAGGAAACAATATCTTACTAAGTACACGTGTGCAGGACTATGTTCTCACAGTGGGCATGCTATTAATTCTCTCTGTTGAGCAATAACAATAAAACAATGGATTACTTCTTTTGGCAACATTTATTTACCATATTCGGTACTTAAGAACACTCTGGCTTTTGTGGATAACTTCCCATTTTTCATGTGTAATGGAAATAACAAATGCTTTTGTAATGGATTGCTGGCTCTGAAACAGTCTGCTTCAGCACAGGGAAGACTCCTTTATGGTTCCAGGTTGAAGCTGTAACTAACTTTAGGGTTAACCCACATCACAGCACTGTGCTGCCGGTAAAGAAAATACTTTGTTTTTAATTACTGCAGTACTATTTGTACATTTAATGCTCACTCACTCAGCTAATTCCAATGAAATACCAAGGAGAAACTCTGGAACAGCATATGATACAGTGATCTCCAAACCATCTTACCATCTAAAAAACAAATACAAAATCAAAAACAAATGAAGGAATATCTTTTGGAAGAATGTGGTTCATTCCTCCACTAGTAGTACTAGTAGTGCTGAAGTTGTTTAAAGGTGCTTTGTGTTGGTTTTTCCTTTAAAAAAAAAAGACCAATTAGTAATTTGATTCTTTGACTGAAAGTAGTGCCTGTTTTGTAAATAATTGTTGCTCTACAGCAAGAAAAAAACATATTCAGGGTGAATTCACTGAAAGAAACCAATACTGACTGGTAGTGACTACAGCCTTATTAAACTTTTCTATGATTATGTGTAGCTACAGCATTTAGTTAAATTAAGGGAAAGTTGTGGTCTTGGTCTAATAAATAAGAACTCAAAAGTGACTGGTAGAAGACTCATTTTACTGTCATGTACAACAACAGTGCACAGTGAGATGAAACAGTATTCCAACAGGACCACAGTGTTACATAGAACAACAGAACTACAGGATACTACACAGGACTAACTACAGACCTAGAATTACATAAAGTGCATGTGTGCAAATATATACAAACAGTGCAAGACAGTCCGAAATTTACATGAACAGAACAATAGCATTGGGTAGGCACACAGTAAAGAACAGTGCAGTACTGTTCAGTACACAATTCTGGGAGTCATATTTAACACATGGTGCAAAGAGATAAGACAATAAATAAGTAAAACTGATGTGAATATAAGCACATTAAACTTTGTGAAAATGTGCAAAAAAGTTCCAAAGGCAGTGGGATAGTGTTCAGCTGAGTATGAGTGTGTCAGACACAACGTGCTTATTTACATCTAACCAAAACCAAAGTCTTTCCCCAATGTTAGCCACAGTGCTTTTGATGCCCAAATCTAACCATAGTTGGGATGCAAACCCCACTCTCTGGTGTGACAGTCATGAGCTTTGCATGCCTGCCACCCACCCCAACCACCTCCTTGAAAATCTGCTGCCATTAATAAATGTGGGGAGAGAAGTTGTCTCTGAACAAAATCCAGCTAGTAATTATCTTTCTCTCAAAATGTATTTGTTCTTGCAGTTTAGATATATGTAAATATAATTTCATGTAACTTCTAGGAGACAGGGTTGCTAGGGGCAATACTGGAGAACACACACACACACACACACACACACACACACACACATACACATACACACAGCATGCTCTCTTTCAGTTTGTGCTCTACAGCTGTAACTTCAGTCTGTCCAACACTGAGTCCTGTAAGGATCAGAGTTTTGAGGGCAGGGCAGGAAGTATGGTGAGGTGAGATTAAAATGCTTTTGCTGTTATTTGTGTCACTGTCATTGTCAGACAAACAGAAAGAACACACTGTCCTCTGGTGCATCAACCTTCTTTTCAATCCACACTGTGATTAACCTTTTGTACAGGGCACAGATTATGGCTTAAATGTGGTGTGCTTACATAGACACACATAATCATGGATGCTGCATGCTGCTTTTGAGCTCAGTGTTGCCTGTGGTGTCGTGTTGACAGTGTGGGTACAAAGGTACACACTTGGGTAACATTTAACTTAAACTATATTGTATTAGAAGTAGAATATGAAGTCATTGTATTATTTAAATAGAACAAAGCCCACATAGCGGCAATTTAAAAGGTGTGTCCATTTAGTGCACCTTTAAAGCTGCTCTAATCATTAGGTCATAGGGGTCACTTGTTGTGACAATACTAATGCTGCTTTGTGTCTGCTGGATGTTCATCAACCATTTGCTGACATAATTGCAACCACAATTGACCAACAACCAAAACAAGACTAAAAGTAAATAAAAAGTAATCTTTAAAAACAAGAACTAGGTGGAATCTAATTAAGTAGAAAAAAGTAAATGATAACATGAAGGCACATCAAATGTACGTTTTAATGCAAACCATACAAATCAAACATTGCAGCCTATGATCAACAAAACAGTTTCATAAGCTAGCCAAAATGGCTTGGACAGAAGATTATTTAGCTGCTTGACCTGTGACACTACTTGTTGCACTGCAGGTCACTAAATTCATTTACAAACTACTGAGAATTACACAAGATGACGCAACAGAACAGCTGTGACAAATTACAAAACATGAGGTAAGGTAATATAACTATCAAGTACTGTGGATGTGGATGTCACGTTACTTTCCTGTTGCTATCATAAGGAATGAATAAATTCCAAGACTAAAGTTGGCAGTAACCATCTAAATCATCCTTTTTAGATATTCACTGAAGAAATATCACAGTTGATGTTATCTGATGATACAACGTGTTCCATTAAACTAAATCCAAACAATGAACAGTATTTTGGTGAACAGGTAAGGGAATCCAGCTTGTGAATGCTCTGCAGTGAATGCCACAGGTAGCTGAAGTACCATTACGTTAGCAGCAAATACTAATCCAGATAAGATTAGAGAGAGCGGTTTGGTTCAAACAGAGTCGGAAATGGTAACTGGATTTACTGAGGTGAGTCTCTATATTACATGGACACCTACTGATAGACAGCTGTAAATGTATGACTAAATTGGGACCTGTCAGTCACAAACTATACTAAAATGTCTTTAGTTTTGTTGACTTAAACCAGACTAAAACTAAAAAGAATAAAAATATGACTAAAACTAATATGCTTTTTCTCCAAAAGGCTAAAACTATGTGAAAATTAGGTGCCAAAATTAACACAGCAGTTGTTACATTGTACTCACCAAAGTATTACAGAATCCGAGAACACTGTGACATTGCTAAAAATAGGTCCAAATGTGTAAGAAACACTAGTAGTGTCACTGCAGTCTGAGATTGCAGCAGTGACTTCAATAGATACAATGTAATCAAAACCAATCAAACTTAGAGCTACAAAACCAAAACACAAACTGTAAAACACTTTCATAACTAATGTTTGTATCACTTTACAAACTATCAGTCTTATTTGATTTGATTAATTTGATGAGAAGTTGTTAGAAAAATTTAAGCCACAACCTCAGTAAATTGTCGGTAAATTACCCTGCTGAGAAGAAATTATCTTTCACTGCAGAGAGTCAGGCACATGATAAAACCAGAGTAAAATCTAGTGGAATAGTACGTCAATGTGTGTTGATCCAAGAGATGCTGAAAAGATGGCCTGACATTTTAATATTTATCCTGTTTATTCCATATTTCCTCACCAGACTGCAATGCATTTTTACTAAAAACAAGAACAGAAACGTTTTCAGATAATCCAAATATTCCTGAACAGAAGGTGAAATCACTGCAGCACTTATCCTATATTTTACCATACTGTCACTTTTATTTGAATACCTGATGTATGAAAGCCTAGTTAAATACAAGGGATTAAACACAATATAAACTTGATCCATTTCAGTGACTGGCTCTTAATCTGTCATTGTCTCTGTCTCAGGTGGAAGAATACTGATGTGTTACCTCCCAGCTCTTCACCACTGCCTGTCTCTGATCTGCCATAAGCCCAATATGTGATTGGAGCTCATACATAATGGTGTGTGTGTGTGTGCATGCGTCTATAGGAAAGACTGGATAGCTGAATCTTGCCAGCACTTACATGTTCCACTGGTCAAAGTTCCTGAGATGTGAAATCCTGTCTGGAACAGAACATAAAAGGAAGACCTTCAATTGTGTCCATCACAGTGGATACAAGCACACACACACACACATGCACAGTGGCCAGCAAAAGTTGGTAATAAGGAAGGATTAGGTTGGCGAGAGTGTCAGAGGGTAAATGAGGCTGGCTATAGTGCATTTTGTTGTAATGGTGTCCCAGTTGTCTTGTCAGAAATCAATGGGAACCAGGACTCTCTGAAAGCACAAGGAGGTCAAGGCTTCGTCTGCCTAAATATTTAATTCAGAGAACACGTCTGGAGCTTCTAAAGATGAGCGTGTTGCTTTCCTTTTTTCCTGCCATGAATATTTGTGGACACAAATACACATATTTCACATTCTTTTTGGGATTTACTGTAAATGCACTGCTCACACGCAGGTGGAAACACAAACCATGCAGGCACAAATGCGCATAAAGACACACACAAAGACACACAGTCATGCTTGGGTGGCACTGCCAGTCCATCTTGGCTAGGTCAGGGCTGGGTTAAAATCAATTCTAATCAATTATTAAGAGCTTGTGTAACTCACAAGTGATATAAAAAAGGGAGCGAGTGGGTTGAGCTGATGGATAGAGTCCACTCCTTCTGTGGACAACTACAAAAGCCTCCAAAAATCTGAAAAGAAAAATCTGATGAGAGAGCAAACTGATATTGTATTTTTTTTGTTTACTTTGTCACCTGGATGACAGGATTTCTGATTAACTTGGCTGGATTGGGAGATGACAATGAAAGGAGGGAGGAATGAGTTAGAGACCCTGTCTAAGAGTTTGTAAAAATAGAGTTAGTGGGATGGAGAGAAACTTGAAGGCTTAAAAGTGAAATTATATGGTAGTAATTTAGTCTTCAAGGACACTTGTCCAGGACAGTTGCTTCCTGATTGTAGCTATTGGTGTTATCTTTATCCTGTACACACACTGTTAGCCCAGATTTTATATCTACTTAAAGATTTAATTGCAATACACTTCTATGGACATTGGTGGATGTGTGAATTTTAAGTCAAATTACCTTAAATTTCTATGTTTTTGTCATGCCACACCTTGTTTTCAAATCCACTGATCCAGAGAGTCCCTCACAGTTGCAAAGTACTGGACTATCTGCTTTTAAAACTATAGGTAAGTATTTATTTTTCTTTTTTTACTTTCTATATTATAGCCTACACATACTCATTCATATGCATGTAGAGTTGGTCCTGGCTAGATTTGCACCCCGGGCAAACCATCCGTATGACAGCAAGTTGACGTGACAATGAGGGCGCCCCACCGCCCACTCCACTAACTTGACATGGAAATGAGCGGTAGTCTAGCGAACTGGCGAGTTTTGTTTTGAGTTTAGTTTTTTTTGTTTGTTTGTTTTGTTTTTTTGAGGGCGCTCGTGTGCCCTCACGTAGATTGCGCCCTGGGCGGTCGCCCACATTGCCCATAGCAAAAAACGGTCCTGTATACATGTACCTCCAGATAGATAATAAAAACAAAAGGAAAGAAAGAGAGAAAGATTCATGACAGGACGTGAATGCTCATGACCGCGTTCATGGTTCAAAGCATGGTTTGGAGTTGTCTGGGTTTGTTGCTGTCACGTGAATTCGAGGAACTACTGGTGAGGAACTGCGAGGTGTAAAACATTTAACGTTAACAGCTTCGATAGACATTATAAGGCGCTAGCTAGCTGTCCACTACCTTACTACTTTTCCTCGGTGGGGGAGGGGTTGTTTGGTGGCAGTAGAAACTATTCTAATTTTCACCAGTCTGTCAGGCATTTTCATCGCTCAACTTATCCCACTACCCATGATAGAGCAGTTTTCTCACTCTAGTAGCTGCATGTGAGCAATAAAACACTGATGTAATGAGTTCCACTGTCTTAGGTTCCACACCAGGCTCTTGACTGAGACGACAGGGTTCTTCGAGGTGGGCAGGGAGAGATGTGGTGTGTTTTTTCTTTCAGTGTACAGGTTATTTTCTTGGGGGGATTTTTAATGTACATCTGAAGACAATTTTTGTGTACAACACAGTGCTATCTAACTGTCCTGATTGTCTCCTCTTTGTTGATCTGTTTCTCTTTTAGGACACAACTGACAAGGACTCATACATTCAAACTCCAGTGTGATTCCTTTGTATTGATGAAGATAGCCCACAGCTGAACCCATCCAAAGTGGGAATCGTCTTGGAAGGAAATCTGGTGATGGGTGACCTGGCTAGCCTTCCCCAGGCCTTCTGCATCCTTTTTGGGCTGAGTTATGTCCTGCACCTGGACTATCCCGTGTACATAAAAAATACTTTCTCTTTGTCCAGTAGGTATAAAAATCAGTTGGCACCCAAACTTCAGTCTTTGAAAAATCAGCTCTCATTGTAAAGTGGGTTCCTGACTGGTGCAAATATCAGGTGCCTGGCTGAAATGTTGAACTTTTGATATGTTGCTGCGTATGTTTATACTTTGTATCATATAGAGGGGCACTGATATTGTGGTTCAGTTACATTCAAAAAGATGTCAGAGGAGTTGTTTATTCTCGGAATTGTGAGAAAATATTTTTCATAGACTCCTAAGAAGATTGTATATTCACCCACTTCTAGCATTGAGAAGTGAACAGTGCCAGTATTGTGAACTTGGATATTGTTAAGAGTTTTTCTGCTACAGTTTGAAGCTTATAATTTTGTACACTTTTTTCCACAAATAATTTTTATGTAATTTGTTGTGATGTTACTGTGAACATATTTAAGTTAAAACAGCTAACAAAGATTGTTTCTAGGCCTTTAAATTTGTTTTAATGTTTCGTGCAAAATATGTTGGTGAGGAGCTGAGGATTCAAGGCTCATCTGTTTAAAACCTGGGTCTCCAACCTATAGCATAACCTGGAGCTACCGGTGGTGCTGTATTTGATTTTGAGTGGGTCACCAGCCATTCATTCACTGGTGCTGTTGGCTCCCAGTGTTTTAAGTTTTAAGGCAATGCAAACAGAAGAACAGAAATTAAAACTTCTTAAGTGAAATAAAACACAAAAGGAATGGCACTTTGTTGTTTTCTTTCTCTCACCATTTAAAGGTTCACACATAACACCTTAAAGATATTAACTAGACTATCTGGGGAAATAAATGAACATTACAAGTAAGTCTGAATTAAATAAACTTGGACTTAAGTGCATTGAACTTAAGGGTGTTAAATGCAATAACAGTGCAAAGCAGTTGACCTTGCAAAAAAATAAAATAAATAAATAAAATAAAAAAGTTGAATCAACTTGGCATTTAGTGTATTGAACTAAAAATAAAAATTCCAGCACCCTCAAGCTCTTAAGTTAGATGTACTGTGGAAGTTTACTTACATATTTAAGGCAACCAGGAAGTAAGTAAATTCACCTTATCTGGTCTTACAGTGCAGCTCTT